>NW_024538218.1:0-11531 GCF_016628075.1 Suillus paluster
TTTCCCCTTTTAGATATATACTTTCCCCTTCGGTACATAGACCCTTACTTCCGGATCACCGGTAATTCCTCTTACCGCTCGATCACTGACCCGATGCATACATATTGATATCTGCTCCAACTTATGTCTTTGCCGTGTAAGTACTTACAAATTATATCCTTGGTACATAGCTTTACAACATAGTTCTCCTAATCACTGCCTTGCACTTTAGAAGTATATAACATATCCTGTACTTAGATATTTCTCAGTCTTACTATTACTGTCTTCTTGCAGTGTCTACTTGTGAGAATTCTCAGTAGGAACCTTGCCTCCTCCGGACACAAGTTTTATTCTTGTTGTCACCTCCAATTTCTGCTCCGACTTAGAGCCGTGCTCTAAGTCTCCCCCTTTTTACTTCTCCGCCTCTATTAATCACCCCCCTCTGCTCCTATTCCACCCTCTGCACTATCCTCCACCCTTCTCCACTCCGCTCCTAGTCAGCCTGCTGCTATTAGCGCTTACCTCCCGACCCTCAAAGCGGACCAAAGTGTCTACTCGTCCTACCGTTGGACAATGTTGGACCCGCTCCAAATTTGGGGCATGTACTCGGCTAAGGGTGCAGTGCAAGAGCTGAAGCTAAGCCCCAACCCCTCCACTTCTTGAGCCCAGCACAGTACCTAACAAGGTGCTTATCAACGAGACTAGCACCACTGTACAACCAAGCATGTTTCAGACACCCCCACAGTTTCCCACCAAGGACTTACAAAACACCCAGCTTACTCCTGCAATCACCGACACTCCTTTCAAACAGGGTAGTTCCACAAAGTTCCCCTGGACAACCAATGCGCGTTGCCGGCATTTCACAGTTAATGCCATGGGCACAGAGATGAAAAATTATTGCGTTGGCCTGATGCTAGTCCAGGAATTTCTTGAGGAGTTCCTACAGACTTCAGAGATACCAGATCTCCCTGCTTTAACCTTCAAGAGTGGCATATTTGATACCACAATCTCTGTCAAAGATGAGGTGCTGGCTTATGAACCATTTGTGAGCACTCCATAACTACCATATTGGGATTGCTGACAGTCTAACTTTAATGTTACAGATTGGCACTTTGAAATCCTTTGCCCCCGCTTTATCATTCATTGACACTTCCAATCATGCAGACACAAAGCTTTCTCAAGCTTTCTCATTCACTGTCAAGCCGGACATCAGCATATATGCTGATGGAACATCCCACAGCTGCAATGTTTCTATTGCAGAAGTTCTTGTCAAATTGAAGTGGGCTGCCGTTCATGATGCCTTTTGCGACCCTCCTCTTGACTCAAAGGACAAATCCTCCTTTATCAACCAGACTGTCTGTGAAGACCATGCTCAGGGGTAAAGTGGAGTCTGAGGGGCTTGGCTTCAGCTCATACGCTGTGCCCCTTACCCGAGTATGTGCCCCTAATTTCGTATTG
Organism: Suillus paluster; assembly: GCF_016628075.1. Taxonomy (NCBI): domain Eukaryota; kingdom Fungi; phylum Basidiomycota; class Agaricomycetes; order Boletales; family Suillaceae; genus Suillus; species Suillus paluster. The sequence continues at coordinate 1,438 of NW_024538218.1, forward strand.
TAGTCCGACTCAAGTTCTATGAGCTCCGACAGGACGTCGGAGCGGAGGTCCTCTGAAGGAGGACCAACAGACTACTAGGTGAGCGCAGGAAAGTCAGGTGGGGGTTGTTCCGCCCGACAGGAGGGAGGCCGGAGACTACTGTGGTCGGAACCAACAGTAGCAGCGGAGTGGAAGGAACTGCTTGGACAAAGTCCGAAGCAGAGCGGAACAGAGGGGACGGATGCGAGAGTGCGGGGTCTAGTTCTGATGGACGGGAGGTCAGGGGAGCGGAGGAATGGGGGAACGGGGGAACGGGGGAACGGGGGAACGGGGGAACGGGGGAACGGGGGAACGGGGGAACGGGGGAACGGGGGAACGGGGGAACGGGGGAACGGGGGAACGGGGGAACGGGGGAACGGAGGATCTGAGGATGACTGACCTAGGGAGTCAATCCCCTAGGCCGGCTTAACAGGAGTTGACTAGGATCAGGCCCAAGTCAAAGAACAGAAGAGCAGGGCTTAGAAAAGGTAATATTCAGACTGAGTATCTACAGACAAATGTACATATGTTTATATACTCTAAGTGATGAGCATAGCATAGCAGAAGGCTATATGCTGAGTGTACAGGAATACAATAGGATGACTGAGACATATGAGAATAAGGCTCGGGGAACAGTATGTACGCGACAGATCAATAATTGCTAGGGTATAGGGATTACCGGTGATCTGAAAAGCGGAACTATGATACTAAATGGGGATAGGACCAGTTGAGTGGTTCCTAGTCTAGGAGTGGACCGGTGAGGCGGTCAGACGGACTAATAGTTGGGTGGGGGAATATGAGCGGAACTGAAGGATCCGTGCGAGTCGGAAAAGCGGAGGGAGTAGGAATAGGATTGGGCAGACCAATAGGGTGGAGGAGCAGAGATCCAGATAGGGTCGGATGGTAGGGATATGGTGTTGGAGGAAGTAGGGGTAGTGTCAAAGGAGCGGAGTGGAGTTGAGTGGAGGTAGCAGGGCTAGTCCTGCTGAGATGCACTTCCTCCTTTATCAACCAGCTCTGGAAGAATCAGACCATCATCCTCAACACCACCCTGGATGTCTTGATTCATTAACTGTCATTAAAATGGTACTCGGTGCTTACCAGCCAGTGCTCATAATGGAATCCACAACACTCCATGACCTGATTCCATCGCCAAGGTTCGTTTGGAATTGTGGTGTGCCCTATCCACCATGGAGTATCATAGTCTGGAATGATGTGTGAGGGATCGCTGGGAGCTGCACGATCTTGAAGCTGAGCTAGATGTGCTACTAAAACATGGTCCAGAACATTGGTCCAGGTTTGCTGGGGGATCAAGAGCAGCAGATGAGTGACTGGGATCGGCATGACTGAAATCATGTTGTGTGCAGCTGCTAACCTTCATCTTTTTCAACAATGGTTCAATCCTCGCAGATTCTGTTCTTATATATCTTCTTGTCCATTACACCTCTCTCTGTCTCCCTTTGATTCGCTCCTGAATGCGACATCGCATATGGTGCGTCATTTGTCAACTCATCTATTTCAGGTCAGCTAACCCTCGTTTGAACGCCCATGGCATTGTGTTCTCATCCTCTTGTCTTTCGTCTTTTGTCATTTGTCCTCTTGCTCGTTCGCATGTTGATGTGTCACCCTATGCAAATGATTTCTGTTTCTTTCCTGCAAAAACCTGCTCCCATCATCATCCTTAACTGTCCCTGCTCTCTCGCTCTTTCTTGTCTTTTCAATCGCCTGTCGGGTTGTGCCAGTGAGTAGCTTTCTCTTGCATTAGCTTTCTATTTTGCTCATGACCTTTGCAATCCATTGTCTCCATTTCTTTCACTCGCTGTTTTCATGGTTTTTTTTCAGATCTATAGATGGTATCTCCTTGCTGACAGAAATTTAAAGTGTGTTTGCATTGCTGGTCAATTTCATTGTTGTTAAGTTTTTCTTTGTCGCAATCATTGCCCCCTTGCATTAACATCACAGACTAAAATTGTTTAAGGGGTCGTTTTATTTTCTCCTACACGCCTGCTCCTTCTGACTCGCTCATTTCCACCAGACCTTTGCATCCAATCCCTCCTCAGCTCCCCCATCTCATTTCCAAGTTCAATTGTATCATGTCCCATGGAGAAGATCATGTGTGAGTGTCAATTCGCCTTGATGACCTGATCGCTCTTCAGTGACGGGGTCCCTACAAGTTTCGACAGTGATTATGATCTAGCAACCATCACTTTTCCAGGTGCTGCACAGCCAGGCAATCAGGATGAGCCTTGCCCCTTTGATCTCGCAGATGTGCCTTCATCCGTGGAGGCAGACAATGCATTGGCTCAAAGCAAGATCTTCGAGAGTCTGTTCTTGCAACAGGATGGAGCTCGAGCTGCAGGTCATACGTGGGAGCAGATGAAAGTTCAGTCTGTCAGCTTGTCCACACTTGCATAGACCTTCAAAAAGGACGACAAAGCGATCACAATCAACTTACTGCATCGCCATTCTGTCCTTTGCCTCAATGAAGACTTGTACTATGACAACGACAATGAAATGCTGGCTTGGAATGGCTCCCAGCATTTTCTTGATTTCTTTCTTGTTGTTGGAGGCTCAGTGGGTTTGCATGCATTGCTGCTGAACAAGGTCATCAACCACACATTCTTCATCACCCTTAACCTCTGTCTTCCCAGCTGACTGTTTCGACCAAAATTCAGCAAGCTTGGTTTCTATCCCACAGGATGCATGATGGCCCTTGGAATGGGGGCTTCTTCTGAATTATGGCTAGCATTTTGCCCACACAAGAACTTGGAGGACTTGGAAGTCGCGAACAATGTGCCTCTGCTTAGCAAAAGACAACACAGGGACACCAGTCCTATCTACATCATGCACCCCTATGGCATGGACAATGATCTCAGCGTATGGAGGATCAAGGACTTGTCCAACATATAGTGAGTGGTTTATTTCTGGGAACTTCATGTCTCTTCAAGGGTGTGTGGGTTAGCAATGCTCTGTCATCGACATCATTTCTATGTTGGTTCCTGGCCTGATGGATCCTGATGGGTGAAGGTGGACCGTCCTGTGAGTGTAGTGCTTGCAACAATAGTGACGGTGGATCATTGAGGGCATAGTGGTGAGTTAAAGTCGAACAATGGTGTCCTGTTGGATGTCTGTTTTAGTCAGACACTATGTCATCAGACCTGCATGTATATTCTAAATGTCATGTGCACAATCAATGCTACTTGAATCAGTGCATCCACTGTGGGAATGGTAGCGACCGCGGAAATTTCTTGACCTCATACACCTTAAATGAACCCAGCTGATCTATTTCATTTTCCATTCTTGCTGCATATGATGCATGTAGCTCCCAGGGGACTTGGAACTTGCACCTCGATGATTTGCTTGAATTACACAACACCATAATTGCCGGCTGCCCCTAGGACCTGGAAGCAAGATGGGTGGCTCCTCAGTTGTGCTCCTGTTGCTGTAGCTTATTGCTATGGTCAGAACCAACTGATTGCTAATTCAAATGCCAACACACACATTGTCGAAGCTAAGAATTGGCACACAGAAAGATCTTACACAAACATAAGATATGTGTCCGTAGCGGTAGCCACAGACATTGCGTACATCCCTTATTTATTTCTATCATGGCCATGCTTTCCTGCCTTCCTGCCCCCAAGACACCAGGGTCAAACGATGGACTGAGGTGCCCAACAAAGATATCATTCAGGAGCATGGCGTTATCTATGACTCCGCCAATCCACATGTTTGCGAAGAGGTGGACCTAGACAACTTCCCACATCACAATCCCATCACTTGCCGTGAAAATAATGTTAGAATAACCAAGTTAACCAAGCCACAAGTGAGCTAATGAGAGTGAACAGGACTATAGTCCAGTGTCAGTTGCTATTGTGTTGTATAAACTAATGAGTGTACTATACCTATAGTCCAGTGTCAGTTGCTGAAGAGCAACCAACACAGGACTTGCTACCTATGGGCGAGTCTATGTAAACAAGTGTAAACACTGCCTAAGTAAGTAAGGAATTCACATCACATGCTAAGTGAGAGTCCAATAGAGAAAGCAACATCATAACACAAATAACTCGCACCATAAGGTGCTCAATCACCACAACTAACACTCCCCCCTGATTGTGCACCTCTACACATCTCAGCTCCCCCTCAAGCTACTCAGTCCCATCATCTGGCAGAACAACTGCACCTTGGGTCGAGCCAATGCCTTGGTCAGGATGTCAGCTGGCTGGTCAGCAGTGGGCACAAACACTGGTGCAATAATCTCCTTGTGCACCACATCTCGAAGCCAATACCAGCTGAGATCAAGCTGCTTCATCCGACCATGGTGCTCTGGGTGCTTGGCCACAGAGATGGCGCTCTGGTTGTCGATCCTAAGGACAGAGGGTGCAGTGGCAGGGAAGCCCATCTCAAACAAGAGATTTCGCATCCAGCGGATCTCCTTGCCTGCCTCAACTGCAGCCATGTACTCAGCTTCAGTGGTGGACAAGGCCACAATGCTTTGAAGCTTCGACGACCAGGAGACAGCACCAAGGCCAATCTTGACCAGGTAGCCACCAGTGGAGCGACCAGTGTCTTTGCATCCACCATGATCAGCATCAGAGAATGAGGAGAAGAGTTCGATGGAATTGGGATCAGGAACATAGGTGATGGAGTAGTCTGCAGTGCCCTTCAGATAGCGAAGCAGGTGCTTGACAGCTTGCCAATGGGCAGGGCCAGGGTTGGAGTTGAATCGAGCTAAACAGCCAACAGCCGTAGGCAATGTCTGGTCTGGTGGTGGTGGCAAGATACATCAGAGCACCCACAGCTTCAAGGTAAGGAGTGGATCGCATTGTTAGTTGTGGTGATTGAGCACCTTATGGTGCGAGTTATTTGTGTTATGATGTTGCCTTCCTCTATTGGACTCTTACTTAGCATGTGATGTGAATTCCTTACTTACTTAGGCAGTGTTTACACTTGTTTACATAGACTCGCCCATAGGTAGCAAGTCCTGTGTTGGTTGCTCTTCAGCAACTGACACTGGACTATAGTCCTGTTCACTCTCATTAGCTTACTTGTGGCTTGCTTCACTTGGTTATTCTAACATATACTGGCATTCAGAGACAGCCTGGTGAACCGACATCACCTGGGACCATGCCCAAGTCTTCAGTGCTTGGGACTTCACCTGCCTAATGGTGGTTCGGAAAAGCACTGACTTGTTGCACAAGTGTATTCGCAAATTGTGAAGGGCATCATTGGCCCGTCCATCACAAAAGCGACTTCTCTAGCAGAATCAGATCCTGTCCTAAGCAGTATTTGAGTTGGTCCAGCCCAACATTTCATTGAGTCTACTGAATGCCTTCCCACTGTTGGCAATGCCCTGCTTGGCCCCCTTGAATCTCTGGCAAAGTGTCCTTTTCATGTGAACCATCTTGCAGAAATTGGAATCATTCATCTGAAATTTGAGACATTCTTTCCTATGTGGAGAAGACATTCCCCAAGTGGAAGGGATAAAAGGTTGAGGGGGACCCACAGGGTCTCCGTCATCTCTCCATCAATGCGACTGATGCCTTCAATGAAGTTTGTGTTATTTTGTGGTAATTGAGCACCTCATGGTGTGAGTTTCTCGTGTTATGATGTTGATCACTCTATTGGACTCTCACTTAGCATGTGATGTGAATTCCTTACTCACTTAGGCAGTGGTTTACACTTGTTTACATAGACTTGCCCATAGGTAGCAAGTCCTGTGTTGGTTGCTCTTTAGCAACTGACACTGGACTATAGGTATAGTACACTCATTAGTTTACACAACATAATAGCAACTGACACTGGACTATAGTCCTGGTTCACTCTCATGAGCTCACTTGTGGCTTGGTTCACTTAGTCATTCTAACAGTTTGATGCATATCTCACATAGCAGCTGTCCTGATGTCCATGCACATGTGAAAGACTGATTCCAGGAACAATGGTCAGCTCAGGAACCATTGTCAAGAATGGACCTTGATTCACTTGAGTGCACAGATGCTTGTTGTATTGACAGTTGATGTTATAAAAGGTGACGGCCCTGGTGATGCCTTTCATGTTGTATGCTGCAGCCTCACATAGGGCATAATCCATCTTCATCTGTCTGATATCAATTCATGGTCACTTCCAGGCCATGGAATGGTGATTTCTACTGACCTCTCTCCTTTCTGAAAATCTACAATCAAGTGTGGAACAAAGCAACCGTGTTGCACACAGGCCACCCCCCGGATCCCAGTGGACTCCAGCTTGTGCTGAGCCGCATTTGCTTGATTGACAGCTCAATGGTTGTTGCAGCTTGACCTTTCCAAAGTATCGGTAGCTACTGCAAGATGCTTCTGGTACCTTTCCTTTCCAACCATGAATCCAAATCCAATGGACAGCCATACTTCATCATCTGGGTTGATAGGATGCAGGTGTTCCACTTTGAAGTTCCCATCCATCACAAATAACCTGGTGTATTTCCAGCTTGGAGTTCTTAATATCCTCTTCCTTGATTGCATATTCTGTTAGAATCACTGTGAGGACCAAGCCACAAGTGAGCTAATGAGAGTGAACAGGACTATAGTCCAGTGTCAGTTGCTCAAGAGCAACCAACACAGGACTTGCTACATATGGGCAAGTCTATGTAAAACAAGTGTAAACACTACCTGAGTAAGTAAGGAATTCCCATCACATGCTAAGTAAGAGTCTAATAGAGGAAGCAACATCATAAGACAAATAACTCGCACCAGAAGGTGCTCAATCACCATAACTAACATATTCAACATGACTCACTCATTGAGTGATTCTTCTGTTGTCAGCAATAGATTGATGCCACGCTGAGGACCATGCTGGGCTGAATAATGCTAGGTCCCCCGGCTCACGTGGTTGGAATGATGGCCGAAGCCATGCCACTTCATGTTCTTCAAGTGTCGCCACTGCCAGGAGACCCTCATGAGCTCTTGGTATCGATCTTGCCCATGTCTCCCATGAGTATAAAGATCCTGGAAGTTATAGATGGTCCCCTACCACCACGAGGTGTGGAAATGTGCTCAAGGTCATTTGCCAAAGCTTGTTGTAATAATTCATTGCCAAGGTGCCACATTCAAGGTTGTCCAGCATCAACTGTGAAGACAAACACTGCAACTGAGGAGGAGACAAACCATCCCCAGTGCCAAAGGGAATCGTTCAGGTTTGGGCATTGATGCCATCTACTTGGTGTCCTTGGTACTTGACCATTGAGGTTTGATGGTCAATGCCATGCCATTGGTACTTGGTATCTGATGCTTGACGATTAGTCTTCAATGCACAGGGAGTGAATCTCCTTTCAATGTGTATGCTCAAAGTCCACATATGATGATGGTACACTAATGTTAAGGATCATGGTCGTATGCTATCTAACATCTTGGGTATCCTACTTTGACCCTGGTGAATTTGGGTCTTGAACCGTTGAATCAGTGAATCCACAACCTTGAGCATTCAATGCTTGCCTGCTCAGCCCTCTGCATCCTTTGAAGCTCCTGATCGGCCCGTGCCAGCTTGTCGGATGTCTCCACCCCAAGCAGATCAAAATGGTCGCTCTGCCTCCAGGAGCTGTGGTATGGGACGGGGTCTGGAAGACTTCTGTGAGTATGTCTGAAGTTGGTCCAGTCAGGTCTGAAGATTCTACCAATAGCATGAGAAAATGTGATGACATAGACCTGCAGTTTATACTCACATCCTACATCATGGTATGACCTGAACAGCTGGAACTCTTGAACCAATAGCTTGGACCTCTTCATTGTCCAGAGCTGGACGTGCCGGAAGGCAGTCAGCGGTGTTGGATTCACTGGCAAAGTGAATCAGATTGGATGGCTGCGTGTTGAGGAGCACTTACAAGATTGCATGTGTTTCATTGCACATGTCATCTGGCCCACGGTACAGTGCCGGACTGATGACTTGCCCTAGGGGATCACTGCTCGCGCGGTGAGACAGCTCGGGTGCACCAATCCACCATTGAAGTCATCTCTAGGTCGAGATATAGCTCCCGACTGATCTGTGGGGGCAATGGATTCATACTCCACATCATTGTCCAGCCCAAGATAGACCTGTCCATTCTTACTTCATTTCCAACTTCACTGCTTTGATCTGTTACACTTAGTAATAGACTTTGTACACTCAGCACATAGCCTCCTGATATGCTATGCTACTTACTTAGAGGATAGAAATGTATGTACTTTGTCTGTAAATACTCAGTCTGAATATTACCTTTTCTAAGTCCTGCTCTTTTGTTCTTGAACTTGAACTTGTTCCTTGTCAGAAGTTAAGGGCATCATACCCACCTAAGGAGTACAACACATGAGCTGAAACCAAGCCCCTTCATACCTCCATCCTACCATTAGGCACAGTTCTAACGCTTACATAGATTGATGTTAGGTACCATGCCAGCTAAAGAAGCGGAGGGGTCAGGGCTTGGCTTCAGCTCTTACGCTGTGCCCTTAGCTGAGTACGTGCCCTGAATTTGGAGCAGGTCTGACGTTGTCCGATGTAGGATGAGTGGACCTCTTAGGTCCGCTTTGAGGGTTGGGAGGTAAGAGCTACTAGTGGTGGGCCGACTAGGAGCGGAGCGGAGAAGGTGGAGGATAATATGGAGGGTGGAAAGGAGCAGGGGGAATATTTGATAGGGGCGGAGAAGTAAGGAGGAGACTTAGAGCATGGCTCTATGTTGGAGCAGAGGGTCGGAGGTGACAATAAGAAACTTGTGTCCGGAGGAGGCAAGGTCCTACTGAGAATTATCACAAGTAGTAACTACAAGAAGACAAGTAATATTAAGACTGGGGGAAAATATCTAAGTACAGGATATGTTATATACTTCTAAGTATGAGGCAGTGATCAGGATAACTATGTTGTAAAGCTATGTACCAAGGATATAATTTGTAAGTATTTACACAGGTGAAGACATAAGTTGGAGCGGATATCAATATGTATGCGTCGGATCAGTGATCGAGTGGTAAGAGGAATTACCGGTGATCTGGGAGTAAGGGTCTATGTACGAAGGGGAAAGTATATATCTAAAAGGGGAAAGTGGTCCCAGTTGAATGGAGACATTTATGGAAGGGGACCGGTTGGGCAGTTGAGCAAGTGTAGGGGCAGATGCAAATGATGATTGGATGGAGTGGAGGATGGATGGAGTGGAGGTGGTCGGAAAGTGGAGCGGATATTATTATTGGAGCGGTGGATCAGGTATATGACATCCTCCTTGGAGACTTGCTGTCAGATCTGAGCTCTATTATCATGCAAAATGAGGGTGAAAGATGCTAACTAAGGGTGGAGGAGACTTGTATGGATAATGGATATGATAGTATGAGCTTGGACTTTGCATGTTACATGTTAGCTGGAACTAGCATGTCTGATGCTCTGGTTTATCTAATGCAATCATGACACAATCACAGTGGCCAGTTGATGTAGATATGACCACTGATCCTTTCATAGGATATATAACTATGAATGACCACAGCAGACCAATTGTTGAGGACTCTGGAGGAGCAGAGTATCAGGTCCTTGTAGATATCCTGTCATACAGCAGAACAAAACACTCTACAATGTCAATATGGTTTCCAAGGTTCTCAAACATAAGTTGGTATCAGTCTGGACATGGCCTAATCGTGCATTTTGTACTCACAACACCTCTACATCTTTATTTGACTTATCTGAGCAGTTGAACTCAACTTCAGCACAAAGTTAGTGTTATGGCCAATGGGATTCTCTTGGCAACCTACATTTACTACTGCCATGTCTTTGATGACACACATACAGTCACCTGACTGACTACACCATAGGATCATGACTCACAGTTAGTATGTGCATACACTTCTGGGACACTCCCTACTGACCATAATAGAATACTTCAATGTTATTCCTAGCCCAGTACAAATGAACTATCTCTGCCTCATCTATGCCATCACAGGACTTGATGCAACCCTCAGGCTTGACATCCACCTTCTCTGAAGAGTTAACTTGACCTGCTAACATGAAATTAACTCTGAAACATGCTTCCCCTTGTCAGACAGTTATAGCCAACCTAACAATCGACAATCCTGGACAACCATCATATGGTGGTTCAA
>NW_024538219.1:0-11522 GCF_016628075.1 Suillus paluster
GCTCGTCCTGATAGAACATACAGATACCACTCACTAACCTGCACCAGCTTATCCACCTGATCTCAACCCGCTGCCCTCCGTTTTAAACGCCCGCATTGTGCAGCAAAGCACCGCCTTCGCCTCTGGGTTACACTCTCATCAAGGTCCAGACCTAGCTCCCTCGCAATGGATGACATAGCCCGCATCCAGGACGTAATGTTGCCACACATGGGCCGAAAGCACCCACGAGTCATACGGCTCCGGCCTCCTCATATACCACGTATATTGTGATTCTCGTGCAATCCCAGAACTAGACTGTGCCCCCACCTCCTCAGTTCTCATTGCCGCTTTTATTGCCTTCGTAGTGTTATGACCCACGTCCCTTAACCTAACTAGTAGGTGTCTGGAGTTGGAATCACACCACAGGACTCAGTCTGAAGAAGGTAAAGCAAGATGGATTGAGAGGGAACGTCTAGGCCCTACAATGATGTAGAAACGAGGAGGTTAAGTCTAAGGAGTACTACTGACTACTACCTAGACTATATACTACTATTGGATCGGAACTATCTGAGTATGAAAGGTATGTGATATAACTATATACGGTCATAACATTGCACCTAGGGTATAGGGTGTCTTATCAACCAATCAACTACAAGAAGAGAAGGGTAAAGGGTTCATAGGGCCAAGGGTATCGGTGATTAAGCAGGGTTCTCAGGGACTGCTTCTATTCAGGGTGGATGGAGATTAAGAAGGGTGTGAGAGAGTTTTGTGACAAGAAGTCTCGAGCGGTAATTAAGGATCTCGATAAGAGATAAGATCTAGGGGATCTAGATCTGGGATCTAGATAGGATCTGGAGATGTATCGGGTACAATCGGATCTAAGGGTTCTCCAGGGTCTTCGGTAATTAGCATGCTTCTCTATGAGCGGTGCTTCTGTGATAGGGGTTCAGGGTTTAGCTGTGACTGTGCAACAGGTTCTAGTGTAAGGGGTTCGGTGAATGACAGAGGTAACTCTTAACATGTCATGAGAAGTGAAGGTGTGCGATGTGAAGGGATAATGACTTTTGAGAGATAACTCGTTAAGTACTCTCAGTTATGGTTCGATCATAGAGGCATGTAGATGCTTGTGATGTAACCCGTTGCCTAATCGTAGGACTTCTAAGGATGTGATGAGTTCGTATGTCTAGGGTTACGGATATAGATGGATGACGTCGATGTAGTATAGATATGATGTAAAGATAGTGATCGTTAATCGGTTATCCATCTTATCTTATCAGAGATCTATCTAATCTAATCTTATCGGATAAGGTGACTTAGGGTTCGATAATCGAAATTTAGATGCAGTTGGTAACATTCATGACACGTAGCCAGCTCATACTCCAGAAAAACGATCTCAAACTATGTGATCGGTGTCCGAGCGTGGCACATCCTCCATGGCCTAGACTGGGCCATCAACGACGTGCAAATAGAAGCCCTACTCAAAGCTTCAGAGAACCTCACGCCTCATACTTCAAAACGCAAGAAATGACGGCCTTACACCGTCAAATTCATCTGTTCGCTCCACAACCAACTGAACCTAGACTCACCGTTGGACACCGCAGTCTTCAGCTGCCTGACAACCGCCTTCTACTGCACTGCTCAGCTAGGAGAGTTCACAATTCCTACCCTCCCTTCATTCAATGCAGAAATTCATGTTAAACCATCAGATATGTGCATCGAACGAGACCGCAACAACCTCGAAATGAGGGTCTTTCGCATTCCCTGCACGAAGACCTCTAGAGAAGGCGAAGATGTATCCTTCGCACGCCAGAACGGACCTTCAGATCCCGAACAGGCACTCCTCCAACATTTAGAAGTCAACAGACCTCCTCCTGGAGGGCCCCTGTTCGCATATCACTTCAAAGCCGGCCACCGTGTGTTAATGAAGCAGAAATTCATCGGCCGTCTAGCCCAAGCTGCCAGAGCAGGAGGAATGGATCCCCTGCAAGGTCATGGCATCCGCATAGGATCCACGCTCGAATATCTACTTCACAACATCCCCTTCGAAGTCATGAAAACGAAGGGACGTTGGGCTAGCGACACATTTCAGCTATATCTCTGAAAGCACGCACAAATCATGGCGCCCTACATGCAAGCTATCCCAGACATTCACGAAGAATTCGTTCATTTCTCAATGCCCAGCAACCCTTAGTACTTTGCTCTATGGTGAGTCCCCTCCCTCCTACTTTGACGGGTATCCACGGCTTCGCTGCGATGCGTCGTCGCGGACTCCTACTCATTTGGGAGATTCACAGCTCACCTCTTTTTCCTGGGCAGATCTCCAATCGGGGCTAGTCAGCACTACGCGCTTTCGCCCATTAGCTTAGCACTCATACCATGTCTTGTAGTTCCGTCCCAAATATATTTGTTTCGTGAATATCCTCATTATAAAGCGATAGAGCGACAACCAAAGACCTGACAAATGGCAACTGACATGCGCTGTATCACGTGTTGAAGGATCAATAGGGGACCTCAAAGTTGGAGTCTGGACGCCCAACGCCCAAACGCCCAACCAGGTGACAAAAATGAGTATACCTAGAATAAATAGAAGTAAATACAAAGTAGCACAGTCACTTACCTAAACCTTATGGTGCGAAGCGCCGAAACCTTTGTGAATTGTTGATCATGCACTAAATCTCGTTACTTATTCCTAACCCTCAGCATTGCTAAACCTGCTAACCCCTAAACCTCGCCAGAGCTAAACCTTGTCATAATTTTTTATCATAGAAGTATGTATGTACTTAGTATGTTAGGAATAGTTTTTTAAATTCCACTAAATACCAAACAGAAAAATCATGCCTAAGCCTTGAAAAATATATTTTGACAATGTTTAGTCCTGGTGAGGTTTAGGGGTTAGCAGGTTTAGCAATGCTGAGGGTTAGGAATAAGTATTGAGGTTTAGTGTGTGCTCAACAATTCATGAAGGTTTCAGCACTTCGCGCCATAAGGTTTAGGTAACTGACTGTGCTACTTTGTATTTACTTCTATTTATTCTAGGTATACTCATTTTTGTCACGTGGTTGGGTGTTTGGGTGTTGGGCATGGGTGTTGGGCGTCCAACTTTGAGGGCTCCTAATGTGAATATTGATGCTGTCCATGACCTGCAGGCTGCAGCAAATCTCTTCAAGTACTCGTGCCTCATAACATCTTCGCTAACCCCTATGTCATGGCTGCTATATTCTTGGGAACACAACTCGGTGTTTGTTCAACTTTGTTTTTCTCGCAATGCAGACCAAATGCGAACTTTGCAAATTTCATATTCAAAGATGCAACCCAACAACATCCCGAAGTACAGGAAACACCTGGAAATTTCACCCTTGGCCTTACTCTTGGGAGCACAGATGGAGGTCTTGAGGCCTACATTGATGCTGATTGGGCTTCGCAGCCACATAGGCACTCAGTCTCAGGATACATCATTCTTCTCAATGTCAGACCAGTTGCCTGGAGCACCTGCAAGCAGCCTATCATTGCCCTTTCGACTGCAGAAGCTGAGTATACCACCATAACCACTGTAGTGTGTGAAATCCTTTACTTACAGCTCCTCATCGACAAACTCTACCATCCAGTCAACCTACCCACTCCAGTCTATTGCAACAACCAAGCAGCCATAGTGCTAGCATCCAATGCTAAGTTCCACAGCCGCACGAAGCACATTGATATTCACCTCCACTTCATCCACAAGCATGTCAGGAATGGGACTTTCAAGCTCTTGTACTGCCCCATGGAGGAAAACATCACAGACACATTCACTGAAGCCCTCCCATGTCCACACCATCTGTTGAAGTCTGATGCATCAGGAGAGCTGGATGATGGACCGAACAAGATGTCAGGTTGATATTGCGAGTGCAACCACAGTATGTGACTGACAACACAATGATGTCAGGCATATGTTTGAATATACAAAGTGTCATTTTCTTAACTACAATATATTTTTCTGTCACTATGCTAAGTACTATAAAGCTATGTACCTTCATGTTCTAACATCTCAGTTCCTGTCAAGTGTCACGAATTCCAAATACGAACCATTTTTCATTTCTCGGTTTTCCTTCGGCTACTTCCAGTACCCAAACTGGTCACATGACTCCCAACCCTGTCACACCTTCACCTCTTCACATATCACCCATGGTTTCTCCAATTGGCTCCCCTACTCCATGGGCTAGAACAATCTCGCTTCCTAAAGAAGAACCGGTTGGAACTTGGGTTTCTGTTTAGTTGCTGTCTTACTCATTCGCTTATATATCATGAGTCATACTTAGTCATCCGCAGTATCGTACGACTCTTTTCTCATTGGTTGATTTCTTTCAGACTCCTATTCAATGTTATGTATATAAGTAGGTTAGTTAGCGTAAGTACTCCTTAGACTTAACCTCTTCGTTCTCTACTGTTGTAGTAGGCCTAGATGTTCACACTCAATACTATCCGTTCTCATCATCATCCTTGACCGAGTCCTAGTGGTTGTTGTCAGACTTTGCCATTCAGTGAACTCTGGTCATAACATTAGGTTAAGTCTATCTTACCACTCTGACTTGAACTTTATCCTGGACATCGCTGTTCACAATAAACTTCACTGTGCTATTCTGCTGAGATTTATCTTGCGGATTACGTTTAATTCAATCATCATTCCCCGACGCATTTTGTTATCTCAATCTCTTTACGTTAGTCTTTAGTAGAAGTGAACCAGGCCCTCGTCTTACTACAAGCTGCCAGTTCATAAGGATCAGTGACATTTAGGTCCTGTTTCTGCACATCTGCAGTTAGGCCCAAAACCCTGCCAACTGTACGCTACAATATCTGCTTTCTACATAACAGAATGGCACTCGCAGCAGTCCTCTCACTGTCTAAATACTTTATGATAGGAACCAAGGGTGCTAAAAGTAGACCCAAAGTTCACTGCATCTTTTGCGAACTCCTCTTGAGTTCTACATAGGTTGACGAACCACTACACGCGCTGCATTTGCACCTTTGTCATCATTGCCCCGCCGTACAGATCCCGCCTAGTCGAGGCTAGGGCTTTCGCACTTCACAACAACGTTTCCTGTCTGGATTCCCATTGCTCCTTCTTCCATGTCCGAGAATCTAGGAGAAACTGGGATCAATGTTTCAGAGGATACGGAAGTAGCATCGGTGCCAACAGCGATACCAAGAGTATCAACTCCTTCCAGGGGTGCAATCCAATCCCCACGCCCGCAAGGATGGATAAACCCATTAGGCCTGTTACCACCTGCAGAACAATCCACCACCCCAACCGAAGGCCCCTTTGTACCCTTCGCCATCTCCGGGCCCAGGCAGAGTACCATCACCCACCGGGACATTTCGCATGCAATCAATGCCGTCATCACAGAAGAAAGAGAATACACCAGACGCCTGATAGATCACTTGCAGGAGCAGATCGACATTCTCAACGACGGCTTGGTAGTAGCCAACAATGAGAACACAGACCTGAGGGTCAGGGTGACGATCTCGGAGAATGCCTTGGCAATAGCAGAGAGTGCCATCACGGTTTTGCAGAGCTCATCTACAATGAAGATCCCAGGCTCTACATCTGGGACTTCAGGCTCTGATCTCAAAATGTCAAAACCAATGGACTTTACGGGCGAAAAGAACTCCATTGATGTTGACACCTTCCTCACCCAGCTCGCCATCTACTTCACTGGTTACCCTGGAGTGACAGAACAGCAGAAATGCACCTGTCTCGTTTCCTTTTGCCGGGGCGCTGCAGCCAAGTGGGCAGAAAGCATTACCCCCATAGCGCTTAGCGGCAAGCCCGGGTCCTATGCCAGCATCGTCAGCGACATGAAGGTCATGTGGACCGTCGTCAACAAAGAGGAGAAGGCAGTGAGAGAGTTGGAAGCTCTCCGACAAGGCAATTGTACAGTCAGGGAGTACATCTCCATCTTCTGTCAGAAGCTTGCTTTCTGTCACTTCTCTGATTATGAATTGATGCGCAAACTCCACTTTGGATTTGACCAACGAGTTAAAAACTACTTGGCCAATATCCACCCTAACAGGAAAGACACCCTGGAGGGATTGATCAGGGAGGCGCTTCTAATCGGACAAAACCTCGAGGAGCTTGACAATGAGAGGAAGATGAACTTCAACCCTCGATGACCTTGGCAAGGTGCCGCCGCGGCACCCGCACCAGCTGGAGCACCCAAGACCACGTCACAGGGAGGAAACACCATGGACGTTGATGCAACCAAGACAGGAGGTAGACCCCGACCTCAAGGACAACCGGGAGGTGTTTTCAAGTGCTACCACTGCGGAGAAGAAGGGCATATGGCCCATAACTGCACGGGAAAGCCCCTTGACAAGGGCAAAGGACCAGCTGTCCGCGCCAGCAAGGTGGAAGAAGTTCCAGCAGTGAAACCGCTCACACTGGAAGATATTAACCGCATCGTCAACAAGAGGATCTGCCTCTCCAGCATGTATAACCCAGCGAAGAAAGAGGAACAAAAGGGTTTTTAGGAGGATTGAAGTTGACTGCGAACTTAGATCAGAACAATTGTTTTTCCATTCTCGGTGACTCAGTGATTATGTTTGCAGAAGTATCAGAAGTTTGTTCTGGGAATAAACGAGACCATTTCTACTTGCCAGTTACGTTGGAAGGGAAACATAAGAAAGCAGCTGTCAAAGCTCTAGTGGACTGTGGAGCGACAAACCTCTTCATCAGTGAAAAGTTTGTCAAGAAGAATCAAGTCCA
Source organism: Suillus paluster (assembly GCF_016628075.1). Lineage (NCBI taxonomy): Eukaryota > Fungi > Basidiomycota > Agaricomycetes > Boletales > Suillaceae > Suillus > Suillus paluster. The sequence continues at coordinate 6,719 of NW_024538219.1, forward strand.
GACCAAGCAGTTGTTGCAAGCAATGTCGATTCGTAATATTGATGAAACAGACAATTCCGCCAGACCAATTACAAGTTATGCAGATTTGAAGCTCACGATAGGGGATCATGAGGAAGAAGTAGCCTTTCTGATCACAGATCTAGGAACCGATGATGTCATCATTGGAATAGATTGGCTGCGATACCACAACCCTAGTATCAATTGGAATGCAGGGAAGGTGGCATTAGACCGTTGCCCGGTTAAATGTCAAGAAGCCAAGGTCAAGGACAAAAAGACCAAGGCAAAGAAGCGAAGAGCCATGAACTCTTTGATCCTTTCGGTGTTGCCCGATTTGATACCAGCAGAAGATGAAGAAGATGAGGATATCGAGGAAGCCTCTATCCATCATCAGGTTCAGTCGAACAGCCTCAGCTCTAAAATGCAAGGACATGTGGGTACTATACCTGTCAGGCTTGAGGATGAAGAACAATCGGACCTTGCTACTACTGTTGGTCAGAAGGTACAGATCAAGGAAGTTGAGGATGAAGATTCACCACAGAATGTGTGGATCAGGTACAAAAGCTCAGTCGCGTCAGAGTTAGCGCAGCAAGAGGAGAAGAAGAAGGAAAAGAAGCCCGTAGAAGAAATGGTGCCAGACTGGCTCCATGACTACCTTAAGGTCTTCTCCGAAGAAGAGTCTACTCGATTCCCCGAGTCCAAGAAATGGGATTATAAAGTAGATCTTAAGGACCCTAATGATCTTCCTCCCAATGCGAAAGCATATCCCTTGTCCCCCACCGAAAATGACGCATGTGAGAAGTGGCTCAAGCAAGAGTATGATTTGGGACGACTGAGAGATTCCGAATCTCCAGTAGCAGCTCCTTTCTTCTTTGTTGCTAAGAAGGACAGAAAGCTCAGACCTGTCATGGACTATCGGAGGTTGAATGAGAAAACCATCCGAAATGCATACCCCCTCCCTCGCTCTCAGGACCTTATCGATCATCTCTCTGGTGCAAAGCTTTTTTCAAAAATGGACGTTCAATGGGGCTATAATAATATTAGAATGAAGGAAGGAGACCAGTGGAAGGCCACCTTCAAAACTCCTTTTGGACACCATGAACCAGTCGTCATGTACTTCAGCATGACGAACTCCCCAGCTACCTTCCAAACTATGATGGACCAAATCTTCCAAGATCTGAAGGAAGGCAAGGTCGTTGTAGTCTACATTGACGACATCTTGGTCTTCACCAACGATGATGTAGAGAAACATCAGAAGGTGGTGCGCAGGTACTACAGAGACTGCAGGACAATGACCTCTACCTCAAACCGGAGAAGTGTTCTTTTGAGAAGAAGGAAGTGGAGTTTCTCGGTTTGATCATCAAGGATGGACATGTCTCTATGGATCCGGTCAAGGTTAAAGGAGTTCAGGAATGGCCCACTCCTACCTGTGTCAAGGACATTCAGCGATTCATGGGATTTGTGAACTTTTATTGTTGATTCATTCTTGGTTTCTCGAACATTGCCAGACCCATGAATGAGCTCATTAGAAAGAATGTACCATGGGAATGGACGGACAAGCAAGAAAAGGCCTTCAGAACCCTCAAAGACTATTTCTCTTCTGCACCAGTGCTAGTTATGCCAGATGCAAATAAAAAACAGAAGATAGAGAGCGATGCATCAGACTACGCTACTGGTGGCGTACTTTCTCAGTTGGAAGAAGACGGACTATGGCACCCAGTAGCCTTTTTCAGCAAATCAATGCAGGATGCAGAGCGTAATTATGACATTCATGACAAAGAACTTTTAGCTATCATCCGTGCATTGGAGGAGTGGAGGCATTATGTGCAGGGCACACCTCATCCGGTAGAGATCTGGACAGACCATAAAAACCTCGAGTACTTCATGACAAGCCAAAAGTTAACTCGTAGACAGGCAAGATGGTCCTTGTTCCTTGCAGAGTACAACTTCACTCTGCAACACAAACCGGGAAAGGTTAACGACACTGCCGATGCTCTGTCCAGGAGGCCAGACCACAGAGGGGGGGTAGAAAACGACAATTCTGATCGCGTGCTTTTAAAACCCTAGTTTTTCCATATTAAAGCCGCAAAAAGAGGTCAGATTCTGATAGAAGGAGAACATTCGCTGTTAAAGCATATCAGAAACTGCACTGATTTGGGTCCAGAAGTCCGAAATGCTATCGAAACCCTGAAGAAGGCCCCTGTGCAGTTGAGAAGAGGATTGGAAGAGTGGAATACGGAGGATGTACTCATTCTGTTCAGAGGATTGGTCTACGTGCCCAATAACAAGGAAATATGTCGCTCAATGCTAGAGATCTTCCATGACTTGCCTGCAGCAGGACACATGGGACGTGCCAAGACCCTTGAACTTGTCTTGCGGAACTATTGGTGGCCTCAGATGCAGAAGTGGGTCAATGACTACGTAGATGGATGTGATCAATGCAAGCAAACGAAGGTGCTACCGTCAAAACCCCACGAACCTTGAAGCCAAACAAGATTCCAGAAGGGCCATGGCAAACCATTAGCTGTGACCTCATCACCGATCTACCCATCTCCAGGGCAAAGACAGTATTTTGGTTAGTCATTGATTGTTTCACAAAGCAAGCACATCTTGCTCCGACCACCAAAGATGTTAATTCCAAGGGAATTGCCAGACTTATTTCTCAATCATGTATGGAAGTTGCACGGAACACCGAAGAAGGTGATCTCAGGATAGGGGAAACACAGTTTGTGTCCAAATTCATGCAGGAAGTCTCGAAAAGACTAGGAACCAAGTGGTCCATGTCGACAGCATATCACCCACAAACTGACGGACAGACAGAACAGGTCAATCAAGAAGTCGAACAGTACCCTACGACTCTTCACATTCTTATCATCAGTCTGATTGGGTTTCTTGGCTTCCAATTGCTGAGTTCATGCATAAAAATTCCGTAACGGTCACTGGACATTCCCCATTCAATGTGTCTATGGTTACAACCCCGAATTCACGATTTCCCCTAACTCTTCCAACATGATTCCCCAAGCCGATCAGAGATTAGCCGAGATGAAGGAGGTGCAAGAAGAGAGGAAGGCGATGCTAGAAATAGCAAACGATTGAATGAAGCGCTTTTATGATCATAAGGTAAAAGACGCACCAGAGTTCAAACCAGGGACAAGGGGTTGTTAGATGCGACAAATATCAAACAATGTTGTCCGAGCCAGAAGGTCTGACCACTGTCTTGGACCATTCAAAATCGAAGAGAGACTGGCGAGCTAACCTACAAGTTAAAGCTCCCTAGTAAATATGCATTCATCCGGTCTTCCATGTATCGTTGCTTACCCGCATCAAACCTCTCAACTTGTGACGCCCACCGCAAACATGTCCACCTCCAGAGATTGTGGACCAAGTCCCAGAATATGAAGCAGAGCAAATATTGCAAAGCCGCCTATACAGACACAAGTTGCAGTATTAGTAAAAGGAAAGGATATGCAGTAGAAGAAGCAACATGGCAGTCAGAGGAAGATGTGAAGAATGCGCCTCATAGTAGCTGACTTTTATGCAGGAAAACCCCAATGTGATTAAATCGGCGCGGATCTCCACTTCAATTTGACAACCCCTGATTTCCTCGAATGGAGACAGAAAATATACGACCATCTTACATTCGCAGGACGCTCATCTTAGAAAGGGGTAATGTCACGAATTTCAAATATGAACCATTTTTCATTTCTCGGTTTTCCTTCAGCTACTTCCAGTACCCCGAACCGGTCATGTGACTCCCAACCCTGTCACACCTTCACCTCTTCACATATCACCCATGGTTTCTCCCAATTGGCTCCCCTACTCCATGGGCTAGAACAATCTCGCTTCCTAAAGAAGAACCGGTTGGAACTTGGGTTTCTGTTTAGTTGCTGTCTTACTCATTCGCTTATATCATGAGTCATACTTAGTCATCCGCAGTACGTACGACTCTTTTCTCATTGGTTGATTTCTTTCAGACTCCTATTCAATGTTATGTATATAATAGGTAGTTAGCGTAAGTACTCCTTAGACTTAACCTCTTCGTTCTCTACTGTTGTAGTAGGCCTAGATGTTCACGCTCAATACTATCCGTTCTCATCATCATCCTTGACCGAGTCCTAGTGGTTGTTGTCAGACTTTGCCATTCAGTGAACTCTGGTCATAACATTAAGCAACTGAGATGTACATTATGTTTTTCCCTCTTACTATACACAATCTAACATACTCATAGAATATTTACTAGCTCCCATGTTTCGCATTGTCGTTGGCTAACATAACCATACCCCGGTGTCCCAGTTGCATCTCCAGGTGCATGAATGCCCTGAGAAATGCATACCCTCTCTCACAATCCCAAGATTTGATTGATCATCTCACCAGTGCAAGCCTCTTTTTGAAAATGGATGTTCAATGGGGATACAATAATATTAGAATGAAAGAGGAGACCAATGGAAGGCCACCTTCAAACTCCTTTTGGACATCATGAACCAGTCATAATGTACTTCGGCTTAATGAACCCTCCTGCTACCTTTCAAACTACAGTGACTCAAAAGGTAATGCACAGCATGTCCAATTTGAGTAATCTTCACTGTTCTCCTCGTCCTGCTCAGATTGTGTCAAGAAAGTATGCTCCATAAGAGAGCTCTAGGTCCATAGTTACTAGTAATGTAAGAAAAAATTATGTACTGCAATATATGAGCTGTAAAAGAGTGATTAAAATGAAGAGTACAGTGCAATTCATTTTTGGGTGTAGCAGGTCTAGGAGAAGAATGAATGTAGTGAGTGCAAATCAAAAGACAATGCTACAAAACTT
>NW_024537626.1:0-223701 GCF_016628075.1 Suillus paluster
GTCGAAGGCGTGAAACATTCGCTGGATAGTCGCGGCTGTAAGGCGGGGATGACATAGACATGAATGGAACGTTAAATCGTGATTGCGACATCCGACTCGCGTCGGGGGTGGATATATGCGCCATGCTTCGTTGCAAAGGAGGTTCCTCACTCATGTGAATATATTCTCGCTTGCTAACTAGGGGAAAAGGTAACGTTGGAATGCAAGGACGAGGCTTGAGTCGCAGATCGCGGAGGTCCTCCTGGGGAGCCTTTGACGATAGAATCATAGCCGGCGTGTGAGAAGGTCTGGTTTGGGACCCTTTGGAAAGAAAAGAGGTAATATCGTGCTTCAGGTAATGTCCTAGTTCAGCGTTGCCCTTTCCCTGGGTTTGTATACAAACTTGATCCTCCCGAGAGACCCGGAGCGTATTCGACTTGGGCTGTGTATCCTTGGCCTTGGGAGCCTTCAAAGGTGCAGGTGCACGAGGCGGCTTTCGTTCTGCTTGAACTCTGAACGCATCCACAATTCGACCCTTTGGCGCCCGTTGATGTTGTTTTCGTCGTGTATCTTCGGAGACCTCCTGGGCACGGGGTTCTTGATTCGGGGGGCGACTGGCAGCATTTATGCGTGCGATGCTCCAGGGATTGGGTTTGTACTCTACAGTCTCGTGCCGCGAGGAGATGTCGAGCTCTTGGATGAGTTTGGAGTCGTCGGAGGGGATATTGGCTTTAGAGCTGGTTTCGGCCTCGGATTCAGAGTCTGATTCAGAGTCGAATGCGATACGAGCTCGAGTACGGTGGTTGAACGACCACGGGTTTTGGCTGTCCTTTACTTCTGGGGGATGCATGTGAGAAATCGGTAGTTCATAACCATTAGAGTATGTAGTGGTCTGGGTGAAAGCAAGCAGTGCTAAGTACAAAGTATAGGCGTTTGTTTGGCAACACCCTCTGACCCAAACAACGTTCACTTCCCGAAATGTTGAACCTTGATTCATTGAACCATACAATCTGTGTATTCGAACAGTTCATACAATGGCCTACTTCTCTTTCTTTCGCCCATTCCACTGACCAACTCGCATACAAGGCATAAAAGCGACGACGAGCACAAAAATCACAGGTGTTACTCACGCTTCTACACCCAGTATTATGCCACCAGAGCTAGAGCAGACGCTCGCTTTATTATCATCGCATCATTCTGTCCTCGGATATTTCCTCCTTTCGCGTGGGGACAATGTTAGTATCATACATCATTCAGGCGTTGTCTTTGAGGAAGAAGAAGTACGCGAACGTTATAGGCAAGATGGTTGAGAGCTTTGGAGGAAGTGAGCGGGTCAGAAGATCTGCTTTCGGATGATGTTTCTACTAAATACATATTGGGAGGTGAAAAATATCTTCTCGCGGTGTTGCATGACCCCGCTTCATAAATCTACCTTCTTCTATCATATCTCTTAGTATATCTCCGTTTCCCTTACGACAGTATCGGTAGGATCTCGCGATCCAAGGCATTTCATGATGGTGGACTCGCTCATTTGTTTTGCATTGTCGTAGGCAGCAGACTTAGCCTTAGAAATTCATGGCATATTATTGACACCAGGCTACCGCACTTCTCCACGCGTATGATGCTACATTAACGTTCTGGCGAAAACAACCACATCAGTATTAGAACTGGGAGGCAACGAGAAGAATATGGCTCACCCCAGGCACTGGACACAGTGAGTAATAACCATATTCACTCTCATCAACAACTGCCAGATAGATCACCAGTTACTTTGCAGCAAAAAACACAGTCGCATGTAATAAAACTCGCAATTACGGAGTCTGATCCACAATAAAACAAATAATCGTTGTCGTTGTTAAAACCGGAGAGACTTCCGCACTCCACTTTGCCTACGAGCAGGCGTAAGCACGCGTTCTATGGTCCACACGTCCAGAACACGCTAGGTTGCAAGAGTACTTACCAGGTTTGCCGCAGAATATGCCGACGGGGGTGATTTTAGATGCATCGGCTGCTACCCCAGCTATCACTGTGGCAGACATGATCAAAGTGGCGAGTGAGATGGATTTCATAGTTGGGATCCAAGAGAGGGCTCGGGCTTGATGGGTTTTGCTATTGAGTCGGAAGCCAGTACGTTAGTTTTATGCACACGTAGTATAGGAAGCAGCCAAAACATCCAATCCAGTGCGCCCGATGCTCGCATGATTGGATGTTCCTCTATTTCTGAATCAGGATCTCGAAAGTAGGATCAGAGTGCTCCGAGGTGATGGTACCTCTTGACATGACCCCCGATGACGTTGAGCTCGTAATGGAATTTTTGTAGCAAAGTCGATCCGCCTGCCTGAAGATCTCCTAAACGACTGGCGTGTGATCGAGTTCTTGCTCGCTTTCTGAGTCACTGGACACGTTCGCATTATAGGGCTACGCATGTATCCACAGTCAAATCCCTCGTATCTATGGGGAACTGCCACAAGTTGGCGGCGACTAATTAACACGCACTATAGTGGACTCTTGTGTTGACGGTGAAATCGATGGACCGGATATTTGCCAAAAAGTTGTAGCCGTAGGAAATGGATATAGCCTTCACCTTGAGCTTGAACGGGATATTGTAATAAGCGTGTAACACGGGCGAAGCAGAATATGCTCACCTCCACGGTACAACTCCGATCGATGAGGTATAAACGGTCTACAGGTTTTCCCGTGTGGGACTTGGGTATTACGAGCTGGCGGCTGAACATGGTGGCTGTGCATGGGGACTGACCAAGCGGGGGGACTTGGACTTTCAGACTTTGTACGTGTTTGGTCGATGTTGAGGATTTTCCAATTGTTCCAACTTGCTTGTGGTTCGATACTTACATATATAGTGAGTAAGTGCCATGCTACTAGTACCATCCCTCACACAACCCTCACATGATGAATCTTGTTAGCGTGGTCAACTCTACCGCCAACGAAATTCACCATGTCCAACACTGTAGCGCTCGAGGCGAGTCTTTGGGGATGACCGTCCCGCTGAGGCGCTCGCTGTTGGTGAAAATACATGACAGTCAGCGACTCAGAGTGTTGACTTTCTATTGCACTTGACAACTTGTACGATCCTCGATCATTGTTCTGAGGGCTAGTAGCTTCTCTACGCTAGGCGTCCTCAGAGAAATGATCGAGCGTCAAGATCGTTCGGTCAATCAAGTGTTCAACAATCTGGTTCTCTGGGGTGTTTAGATGCCTGCTTTTCAACAGCGGGTTCGAGAAAAACTCAGTTGTTTACCAGCTGCGATATCTCCGCTCTCCCCTCCATCCAGATCGCCGTCTTGTCTGTGTAAGTTGTCTGTCGATATTTCCTTTGCAGCACTGTGTCCTGTCTGGATTATACGGTGGGAACGAACAATCTGCTTGTCGATGAGACCTGGAAGTTCGCAGCTGATGTAGGTTGATCACCAACATGCGTACCTCAAGAAGGTCGCAGATAGTCTGGTGGAATCTGGCAGTGTTATACTACGGAACTCAGCAGTCTCGAGCCCGCTAGTATTTCCGCTCTTTCTTCCATAGGTCGCCGTCTTTTCTGCATCGTTAAGCCGTCCGTTAATATCTTCTTTGCTCCCTACTGATCATGCACAGTGTCCTGTCCTGTACCAAACATTATGATTATTGGTGAGACCTTATTGAGGTCTCAGTGTCGTTGTTTCTTTAATCAACGACACGCGTACCTTGAGAAGATCGCAGAGATCTAGAGTCTGTCGTCTGGCTGAAATCCGGCTGCGTTCTACTACAGAGCAGAATGAGAAAGAGTATGTCCTCGCGAAGTCGACGATCATGCCCAGTGAACATTGTACATTGCATGTGCGTGTCAGATAACATAACTAACGAGCAGAAGTTGGTTCGAGCCGGGAGATGATTTTTTAATCATGTCAAGTCACCCTTCTCCAGCCAACTTCTGCCCAGTTCGTGGACGGTTGTCCGCACGTACATGGATTGACGAAGGTCGTCGGAAGAGAGCTGTGAGTCGGAAACTTTCAGATTCGTTGTGCACCTTTTATTCTGATTAGCGCATGCATACATTCAGGGAAGTGCTCGACTGCTATGGTACCCTACATTTTGACAATGTACGACGGACAGTCATATGCTAATTGGGGAGTTTGTGACAGGGATCAGACACGGCGGTGCCGAGCTTTCCAGGAAGTAAATTTGCCAACATGTAAGTCTAACCGCGAGCTTGCAAAGGTTGATGCAACCCTTTCTTTTTCTGAATTCCACCCCCATCTAATGGCGCAGACAACGTCTTCTTCGCTCAATTCTTAGACACTGACGGGTTCACAAAGCCCCTTCCCTTGCTTCCCTCAGCGTCCCTTCCTATGAGTTGTTGGCGCTGCTCAAGGTAGCGCCAGTGCTAGTGGCTCAAGCCCTGAGAACATGGACGCTTCTACTCCCATGTTCGCATAGATCCAACTCGTCGGGAACACCTGCTATACATCCTACGACTACTCAGACCAAGACTCTGACTCTGACCATGACGACCGAGAGCAATAACTTGCTCCCCTAAACAGTCCCACCGCGTTACAGTCGGTGCTTGTTATATGTGGACTCGTACAGTGAGGATGTATCACCCTGTAGGCTGTAGTACGTGACCTCTGCTGTCGCTACTGACTTTCATGGTGGTCCAGTGAAGATTGGCTTTGATATACTGTGACACCACCCGTTAGTTGTGCGTCAATGTTCCCGCTCTGTGAAGCCTCATATATATCGTGTCAGCCCGTGTCAGTCCATGTCAAATCCCACCCATGTCTCGTCAACGCCGCGTCAAGCCTTACCCACGATCTCCCACGATCTCCCATGCCGCATCAAGCCTCAATCATGCCACGTGAAACCTCGATTATGCCGCGTCAATTCCGCGTCACACATCAATCATGCTGCGTCAAGCCTGTTGTGTCAAGAATACTCCACATCCTATTTCCAATGCAAGGTGTGCTGTCAATATCATATTTGTCTGTTGCCCACTCGAACATACTCGACCCGCAAGTTTCTTTGCCCAGTCATAGTCTTGGATCCGAAAACCTCCCCACTGCCCAGGCTGTAGTTCGCGTATACGAAGTCAGAACTCAATATGCAGATGACGAAGATCGCTGAAGGTCATACGGTTTTGCGGCATCCGACGGTTGACCCTCATCATGATGTTAAAGAAAGTGACAAACACAATGAAGAAATCGAAACGCGAGTAGGGTCGTCTGCAAGTGGTTCAGGAGCAGCATCTATCTCTGACCTGAAAGTGAAAACAAAAGGTCAGCGGCTGCGCGCACGAGTGCAGTTTGCGACAGTTTGTGGGTCGATGTACCTAGCTGGATGGAATGATGGGACTACTGGTCCATTACTCCCTCGGATACAAGCAGTGTATGGTGTAGGTAGTTTCGAACGCCTGCAGTTATCTCTGAAGTTGACTGTCCTACCGTCCTGACAGCTGAATTTCGCTGTCGTATCTCTGATATTTGTCATCGCATGCGTTGTACGATTTCACTTTTATACAAGAATCACTGACGTCTGAGTTACTGGATAGGGCTTCCTATCTGGAGCACTCGCAAATCTATATCTGGACGGTAGATTCGGCTTCGGAAAGGTAAGTCATCCGATTCGATGATCATTTTTTACGATCTCTGAGGTAGGCTCCGTGGTTTAGGTGATTGTGCTTGGTGAGACCAATTACTACGTTGAGGCCATAGTCGCCTTATTATTGTTCAGGATCAGCGTGTCAAGTTGTAGCGTACGCCATAGAATCAGCTGCCTTGCCATTTCCTGCATTCGTACTAGGCTACGCCATCAATGGCTTTGGAATGGCACTACAGGTAAGTAACACAAGTGATTCTGCAGCCCAAATGATCTTGGAACTAGGACGCACAATCGAATGGTTTTGTGGCCAGTCTCAAGGATAGTCCCGAGACGAAAATGGGGATCCTCCACGCGGTAAGTGTTGTCTTGAACGTGAGCTCTCAATTTATCTTGCTATTGAAAAGGTATACGGTGAGTTATACCTTCTTCCGTGTGGTGCAACGTAAAACCGTGATTAAGATCCTTTTTATTTAGGAGCTGGTGCTTTGTCGTCTCCTTTGGTAGCAACACAATTTGCTCAGCTCCCGCATTGGTCATTTCACTACCTATGCAGCCTCAGTGTCGCGTTCATGAACATTGTGTCGTTGATTGCAGTCTTTGGGCTCAAAACACAGGATGGTATGATGAGCACTCATGTCACTGAGGAAATGGCTAAGCATCTCACAGAGTGCCTTGCTCAGATTGGACAGCCAGCGGGCGACAAGGGCACGAGTGAAAGTAGCCAGTTCAATCAGATATTGCGACTCAGAGAAGTGCACCTCCTCGCCTTCTTCATATTGGTGTTAGTAGGAGTGGAGGTCACTGTAGGTGGTGAGTATGCAACTCAAGTGTAAAGGATGTTCACTCAGATTGGTGATGGTTCAGGCTGGATGGTGACATACATCATCGACGTGCGCGGTGGAGGTCCAAGTTCGGGATATATCTCATCAGGATTTTGGGGAGGTAAGCTCTTTCGAGCATGTTAGGGGGTTCCACTATATATCCACAAATAGGTATCATGATTGGCCGCGTCGTTCTTTTGTGGGTGAACAAAAAGGCAAGTCGATATCCCGTCCACGTAAGATGCAACATTAATGGATGCACAGGTCGGGGAACGTCGTGTCTTGTTCATTTACTCCATCTTCGCAATTGGGCTAGAGCTAATAGTATGGCTGGTGTCTTCGCTCGTTGGCGGAGGCGTGGCGATCGCAATGATGGGTGTAATTTTGGGACCGATGTACCCCATCGCTATGAATCATACAGTACGCATCCTCCCCGAGTGGCTCGTCACAGGTAATCTCGTGTTTAGTAGTATGGGTATGGTCAACTGAAACCTGAATCTAGGGTCGATCGGCTGGATAGCAGGGTTCGGACAAGCAGGTTCTGCGCTCTTACCGTTCTTAACGGGTGCCATTGCATCTAAGACGGGAATCAAGAGTTTACAGCCATTGTGAGTGTTATTAATAGTTCTGCCTGTGCCAAAACCAATTAACCAAAGTCTCGTTTCGATGATGGCCCTCTTGACCATCATATGGGCTTTGGTTCCAAGAACCGCTAGAAGAGCCGAATGATATTTGAAGACTCAACTCTAGAGAGTGTGACCGTATCCACGGAACTGTACCAATTCAACTGGCACTCGGAAATTTCCATACAATACAACTTAGAGCCTCATGCGTCAGCGATCAACTTATTTTCTACATACGTGCGGTACCGGGAGATATGAAATGGAATCACGATGTATTACTTATTGTTATAGACTTGGGGGCTCAGACTTCGGTAAGCGAGGGCATATAGAATATGACCGATTTGTGTGAAATCTCCGCAGACTCTGTGGGACAGGTCTGGGCAAAGTCTGTGCTGCGTCCAGTCTGCGTAGACTTCATGTAGACTGGCCAAATCCCGCATTTTATCATTAAGTTGTCTGTCAATATTTCCTGTTCTCCATATTGATCAGTGTGGATTAGTTTCGGTGGCATCAAACATTCCAATCATTGATGAGACCTTATGGAGGTTCGCATGCTGATGAAGCTAATCGTCGATGTGCGTACCTCAAGAGGTTGCAGATAGTCTGCACCGTCGTCTTGTGTAATCTGGCTGCGTTTTACTGCGGAACTACTCAACGAACACCGGGTAGTCGACTCGTGCGATGTATGAGGACTAAGAATGAACGAAAGTAGCACATGACTCACTGGTACCAGAACAACGATACCTATCATATCAAGTTAGTCAGGCATAAAAGGAGAGACTTTCCCTTTGATGCAGTCACAGTCTGCTTGGTCTGAAAACACTAAAAGAAGTTCGAACGCATATTCTTCGCAGTGTAACGATCCATCGTAGTCCTCTAGTGTCATCCGGGCCCGGAAGCTTCCCACCAGAAGGCCAACACAAATCAATGATATTGCACGGACTTCAATAGAACAAAAACTTATCTTTCTTTAGAGGATACAAAGCTCAGCGGCACCAAGTACAGTCATAAGCAAGTTCTTTGATGCTGGCTTCACAGGTTGAAGTGGCCGATTGATCTACTGAAGTGTCAGAATAAGTTTCCATTTTCTCCAGTTGAATTGAAAAGTTGTCATAATGAATAGTATAGAAGGAACACGAGAGACTGTGTAAAGCTAACTACGTGAATACACACTCGTAACCATGGGTCAACATGTCTGGCGCCAGCAACGAGTATGCTTTCGTGTCGTATACCTTACCGCTGCTACCACCATCACTTCACTGACAAGAGCGTGCACTATCCGTGAATGTAGAAAACATGCAGCAACAGATTATAATATAAAAGTCATCGAAAGTTCAACGAAAAAGTACAGCCCACTTGGAACATTATTCGGTCATCAACGTCATCAAACTGAGTCTGCAACTCCACGAAGTTTGTTGGTCCGTTGAACGCATGAGTGCAAGTGGTGCCTTTCAGCCTCTTTCGTCCTAAAAACAAGCGGGTTATTAATATCTACATCATACACAGATATTAAAACGCACGGCTTATTCAAAATACTGTCGGTGCCCCTGTAGAGCATGGCATCGTAGAAGAATGCGCCCACAATCATGCCAAGAATCGGGCCGAGGATAGGGCACCAGAGCCAATACTGATTCCTGAAATTGAAGACTTCGCGACCATATCCAACCATAGCGGTAAGGATACGGGGGCCTAGGTCACGAGCAGGATTAAGGGCGGCTCCAGTATCCATACCAAGAGATGAACCAATGGCAAGGAGTATTAAAAATAATGCAACAGGGAAAACGCCGGGAGGCGTAGGGCCATTTTTTTTATCCGTGGCCATGAAAATTCCAGTGATGAGCATAGCGGACCCTATAAACTACATCCGGTTGTCAGTATGCATTTAATTGAGGACTGTTAGTTATGCATGGACTCACTTCAGCGAAGAAGGCGGAGACTGAAGGGAGGTAATCGGCCTATACGCTCATAAGCTAAAGGAAGTCATACCGCAACAGGAGGTCAAAGCTCACTGCGTAGGTCCCAAAAAGGTTACCAGTTACTGAAATTGTACGAATATTGGAACCCCCTTCAACGATGTTGATTGCATGGTAGTAAGTCGCGTAGACTACACCTGATCCACACAAGGCTCCTAGAAGTTGTGCAAGGAGGTAGATGGGAACTTTCTTCCAGGGGAATCCGCGGACAGTGGCAAATGCTATAGTGACCTTGATGGTAGTCGGCAATCATTTCATGCAAAAATATTGATGGTGCACTCACTGCGGGGTTCAAATGACCACCCGAGTAGTTTACAGACATCCATACACCAAGGGAGAGTCCTGACGAACTTTTAAGGAAGATGCCGACGCACGAAAATACAAGGGTACTCACCTAGGGCCCAACATATGTTAGACGTGAGAGCGTCCTTTGAACAAGCACTAGTGAGCTTCAGTCCATCCATGACTTTTAGCGCCATGAACTCACCCCCCGAGGGCTGGCAGACACACTTGTGTTAGCGGAAAGATTCGCCTGGCAATTGCCACCACACCCAAGCAGGCATAGGATGAAGGCACCCATGAACTCGGCTGCAGGTGCGCTGATATGCTCCCTGAAACAGGTTCAATCAGCAAGCGTCAATAATTTGAGGTTTGGCACTACCTGATTCCTGACCATCGATTGGGGTACCGGGTGCATTGGTCGCAGTCAGCGAAGTTAACAATGCCTGTGGCAGAGACGCCGTTGACTCGAGTCGCGTGGAAGGTACTGGACGTCTCGTAATGATCCAGAGTGGGCTTTTCGACGATATCCGACATCTTACACCAAGCAAAAAGAAGGATCGAGGGCTAAAGCTGCTGGGGAAGAAGTTTTGGCAACCCTTTATAGCCTGGTTGTTATCGTCTATGATTAATATCACGTACAGGCGTTCAGGAGTCCGAACATGAGTGTAACGGATAGACTGCCTGCAGAAAGATCATATACATGTATTAATTTTGTTCAATACATACTTGTCCATATTAGCTGATCAGAATGCATGAAATATCAATTATGTACCTCGTTGAATTAATTCTCGACCACTCGTTTTTGCACAATCGTGTGTACTTCGTTGCATCGATTAAACTGTAAAAAACCGCGCTATTCCATGCAGGGAGATGTCGGACCAACAGGGTGTGCTATTCTTGACATCCAGCGCGGCGTTGTGTCAATGTCATGGCCGTCGGCTCTTTCCATCGACTGAACCGAGTTCAACTCGACGTAAAATCAAATCGAGTCGGTATAAAGTAAACGACGTTATACGTCTAAAGAGACAGGACTTTGTGAGTCCTGTATCATCAATAAGGAATGTATTAGGTATCGTAGGATATGACTTACCCCCAGTCGAGTGTAAGAGACTGGGGGAAAGAGAAGCGTAACAAATTACTACATTTGGTAAGTCCGCTGGCGTAGTGAACGAGAGTCAGAAACAAAAGAAAGAAAGATGCTACGATATTGAGGGGTTGATTTCCAACATAAGGTTGGCGGCGTCAGTTGCAGGTCCGTTTGGCTTCATAAAGTACTTCTTGATGATCTCGTCAAAGTGCTTCGAAAGGAAAGGCCTCGATTGCGCCGAGGTGACGTTACAGCAACTTCTTCGCAACTTTATCGGTCGAAATAGGTTGCTTGAATGGCTACATAGCAACTCCTTTTTTCTACCCACCTTGGGCTCGAGACCAGCTTCGCGACAAATCGAGTAGAACCTTTCTCCTGAGGAACAAGGTCACTTCGAGGCGGAAACTTCGCTGCGTCTTTGGACAGTCAACTACTTTAGAACCTCCAGCGGACCTGCAAAAGTTGCAAAAGATCATCTTTTGATGTAAGACGGTGTCTCGATGCTCGTATATCAGAAGCTGCTGGTTTTCTGTGTTGGATATAAGACACGATCTATACACTCTCATTTGTTGTTGAGCCATTGTACTTCGTGCTACTTATCAATAGCCAAGGCAAGCACCGAATTCGCGCGAAGAGGTCAGCAGCACAGCAGGACCTATAAACCTTGAAGCTTGGCGGTGAAAGTTCAGCCAAGATAAACAGCACCTTATCTTCGCCAGGTCAGACGGTCCCTCACATTCTTGTCAACGAGAATTGAGCACATGACCGGCGAGGCGCTTGTGCTCGTCACAGGACATTCCGGAAGTAGCATATGGTGTCATTTCTTCTCTCGTTGAGATACAAAAATCTGAAGACCTCATTAATATTTACTGATCTGTGATCCGATGTTGGGGAAGATAGCATATCTAACGGCAACTTACTTTCTACCTTAGGTGCGAAGGTTGAGACGTTCTCTTGCGCCATGGCATTTATATTATCTCCCCGTCCCAAGCGGTCTCGTCGCTGGGAGGGGTTATCAGTCCGATATGCAGTTTTCTCGTCCATTAAAACATTGTTAACGAGAAACCATCCTCCACAAAAGCATGTTGTTCAGCACGATTGGAGCCGAGTCATGTTACTTACACTGCTTGTAGGCACGATATCGTCAATGACGAATGTGAAGCTCGGGGGAGTGCGTACATGCAACGCTTATCAGAGTTGGCTAAACTGCCGTGATGTAAAGACCACATGAAGTTCATTGGGTTCAGATACGGAGTCACGGACGAAACAACGACAGGAGTTGCGGTGGTGTTAGGGCGGGGGGTCCGATCTCTGTTTCAGCAGTCACGAGACTGGCGGCGAAAAGAAAGAAGGGTCAGTTGATAGGAACGTGGTGTCACTACTAAATGCATTCCACAAAATGAGGTGGCTGATATGAGAGTGAGAATAAGTAATGCACGTTCGACGCTACGAAATGACGAAAGAAACTCAGGGATGTCACTTGAATGTCACTTCGTGTGCTTGGAACTGCTTGGAAATCATTCCTGCTGGGTCGAACAAGAATAGTAATGACATGAGCGACCGTTATGTGGCGTAATGATTTGGTGATGATCGATGATCATTGATCAACGGTTTGTAGTTTTTTTGCATCCTCAAACTTTGTACATGTTTGGTTGGTTCTTCGAATTTCTCCGAGTGTGACTCATTTACCTCTTGGTTCAATACCTCCTAGCAATAGTGAGTGTTGTGTGAGCGATGGGTAACATTACTACTAGTACCGTCCCTCACATAACCCTCATACGATGAATGTCGCATCAGCCGCGAACTAAATACATCGCACAAACACTCTCAAGCCCAAGATCTTTTGGGATACTGGAGTCAGTGTGACAACTCGCACGACCGTCGATCATTGTTCTGACAGCCCCTATCATCAGGCTAAGGTGGCGTCAGGAAGGTGATCGACATCGTGGTAAGATCGGTCTGGGCATTTAGATGGCTGTCGATCACAGGTTACTTAGCAGTCTCAAGAATCTTGAGCCGTTCATTGTTAAGTCACATCTGAAAATATTTCCTTTCCTCATACTGATAACTGTGCAGATTGTGTACTGTCTGGATTATTCTGCGGCACCAAACACGAGGGTTTAACCGGCGACACCCGTGCCTCAAGGGCGTCGCAGAGTCTGTGCACCGTCGTCTGGTGCAATCCGGCTGCGTTCCACTATAGTGCCGATATTATGGTTAGTCGAGGGGAAGATCGGTCAAGTTTTCGGCAATGTTGATGCGGCGACGTCCGCAGTCTGGTTCTGGTTTTCTGGGTGTATTATTTACCTGCATGTTGATGATACGTTCGAGCATGAACTTGGCAGTCCACTAGTATTCCACTCTTTCCTCCACCCTGATCGCCGTCTTGTCTGCATTGTTTTGTAAGCTGTTTGTCTATTAATATTTCCTTTACTCCGTTCTGATCACTATACAGTGTCCCGTCTGGATTATACGGTGGCACGAAACATTGATATTTTGATTGTTAATGAGACCTTCTTGAGGTAAGGGTGTCTCTGATTATGTTAATCGATGATGCGCGTACCTCGAGAAGGTCGTTGAGATCTAGAGTCTGTCATCTGGCGGAATCAGGCCGCGTTCTACTATGGCACTCAGCAGTCTTGGGTCGCCCACGCTCTTTCTTGATCGCCGTCTAGGCTGTATCGTTAAATTCCCTGTCAACATATCCTTTCCTCCATAAGTACTGATTAGCGTATCATGTATGGATTAGTTCCACGGTTCCGACCGTTTCGATTGTCGACGAGACCATCTTGCGGCATGTGCGTTCTTTACGCGCCCCAAGAAGGTCGCAGAGCTGTCGTCTGGTGGAAATACGGCCTTGTTCTACTACCGAGCAGAACGAGAAAGAGTACGTCCTTGCGAAGTCGAGGATTATGCCCAGTCAACATCGGACATTGCATGGGCGTATAACGCAACCCAACTAACGGGCAGAGGTTGACTCCAGTGGAGTCACAGACACATGTCAGTCACCCCTCTCGAGCTTATCTTTGTGGTTCGTGGACAATTGTCAAAAATGGACAGCTAACGAAGATGATCAGAAGACACCTGTGAGTCAGACGCTTTTAGGGATGTTGTTCTTGTATTTTGATGAGCGCATGCATACATTCAGGGGAGAACGGGACATCGAATACGCCCAGAGATAAGTAATTTCAAACACCGACGTGCCAACAAACGCCACATCAATCACATCTTGTCAGGGTGTCCATATGTTGGTGTGCATCATATGTAGTCTTATTATCTCGGGGTGACCATATTATCTTGGGGTGATCGTATATTATCTCGGGGTAATGAAATCACACTTTGTATGGCAAAAGGGAAGACAGTGACAATAGTCCGAATTGGAGGCGAAGAGACAAGTAGCAGACTAGTAAAGTAAAATGATCGGATCCCGTATGACGCCGGAGTTCCGTTTCTCTGGAATGGATGATCGAACCCTGGCGCAAGACCAAGCTCAACAACAAAAGGAAGGGTTTCAAAGCGATGGCAAACTCGATGATTCAAGATTACGAGCGCAAGGAAACGCTGGTGTGAGAGTGTGATGTTGAGAGGCCCACGTTCGGGAGATCGCGTTCTGCAAACCAGCGTCGGGAAGTGATCCTCTCAAGTGTGAAAGCTCGGTTACCAAGTATCTTCTGAACTGTACGTGAGTGAGGGGAAATGTTGGCATCGACAAAACTTGTATCTAGAAGGACAGACGAATACATTTCATGCATGTCGATATATTTTGGAGCTGCAGTGTTAACACAGCACGGTTACGCACGTCGCAGAACAATGTGTTAAATCTAGACAGCGTCACAGTCAGTCTCCTCAGCTCGTGTAACGGACTGAGATTACGATCTACCTAGACAGCGTCACAGTAAGTCTCTAAGTACGAGCGTTAGTGTCTAGGTAGTACGGCTAGTGCTGCCGCGGTCCGGTTCGGTCCGGTTCAGAGGCTCTGAGAACCGAGAACTGAACCATGGTCCGGTTCTACCAAATCATCGAACCCAGAACCGGACCGTTGAGAACCGTTCTTTGCGGTCCGGTTCAGTTTTTCTCTGGTCCGAATGTGAACTGAACCGAAAAATTTTCAAGCGCAAAAACAATCATTGACAGTACATGACATTGAGTAGCTAGTGTTGTTCCTGGCTCGGCTCGGCTCAAAAGCCGGGGCTAGGGCTCGGCCTGAGGAGGCTCAGGCTTTGAAAAAATGCGAGCCGGGCCTGCATAGACGGCTCAGGCTTGGCTCAGGCTCGGCTCGGCCTAGGCCATGGCTTATGACCAGAAAATGATCAATTCTCGTCTAGCACGAGTATAACTACCTCCCCATCCTCAGTGTCATCTACCTCACTCTGTAAATCAACATCTTCAACATCCTCGATCAGTGTAGTATCCCACTGGTAATTTTCCTTCGTCACTGGGGATCCTTCTCAAGAAGGCCCATTCAGCCAACAAAGTAGTCGACATCCTGTAAAATTGTAAGCTGAATGGTGATAAGGGGATTAGTAGGGATTGACGTACTTCCTTGAGGCTCTCTGCTCGTTCGAGCATGACATACGTTGATGACCAACGAACCTTCATGTCCATCAAGAGTTGCTTCGGTGTCCCACTTGGCACGATGTGTCCATCTTCATCACGCAGCTGGATATTTTTGAAGAGTTCTTTTTGCTGAGCAGATGAACGTTCCTGTTTAAAAAAAGCTTCGTTAGATGTGAGTCGTAATAAAGGTCTGAGTACACGAACCTTAACACATATGGCCCGAACCAACCCCACCTCATCGCGCTGTACTCCACGAGATGCGACGAGACCCATGTCAGGTTTTGTTGGGTCAAAATGGTCGGACTTGCTGTGTGCTGCAAGTAATGCCTGCATAGCAAGATTCATGATATGTGCAAGACAACTATAGTTAAATTAACATAGATTTTCAATGAATGATGCCAGAACACGTACCGTAAACGCTGTTTCTTGGTGTCAAACTTCTTGTTGGTTAAATCTTCAACATGTTTACCAAAATGTGTCATCATCATGTCGTTGTTTGCGGCGTTATGGCACATTATATAACCAATCTATAATGGTTTCAGAATCACCAATGTCAAACTTAACTATCACGAACCTTATGAGCTACACTGACAGTGCTTGTCCGAGCCTCTTTCCATTGTGTGCATTGTTAAGACACGTGAACCCGAGAAGTGCTGTTTGCACCATCCATTCACCAGGCGTTGACTCTTCGATCCAGGATCCAGTGACTGCAAAGTAGCCATCCACATTGGATGCTTGCCACACATCGCATGTGACATTGATTCGACCTTTGACTGCATCACTCTATCACAACTCGACATCAGTAGTAGTCAGTATGAAGTATATCTGAATATGTACCAGCAATCATGCTCATAGGTTTGTTAAATATTTCTTGAAAAGATCAATAATAGCTCGACGTGTCTGGCGTCGACCAGGGACTTGGACCCCATTGGTAGCACGCACCGCCACATCGATCATGTACTTAAAGGCCTTATGGTGGATTGCATCAACAGGCTGTATCATTTGAATAAATAAGCATGATCCAAATCCAACAAAATAGACACATACCTGATCTGTTTTGATGAGCCATTGAATAGCTGCCTCGCGAAAGAGCAAGTCCGAATATGGCACAATACGATCTTTTTCTTCCTGCTTGTGAAGGTGACCATTGAGCCGAGCTTGATTCTTGGCAGTGGCAGCAGCCTCTAACTTGCGGCGTTTGGTATCCCTCGGTAGCATGGATACAAACTTGTTTGCTTGGGCCCATTGAATATATTCGTCCTGTGAATGAACATGGTCAGCAGTGCATCCCACCCAAGTTGAGTACTTACATGGTGCAATGCATCCATATGTCGTCGCATCGTTGTCACTTCATTGACAAGCGCCACCGCTTTTTTCATCTTCTTGCTAGTTTCAGTTAGTTAGTGCTACATCACAAATAGAATATTATTCATTACCTGCACAATTCGCACTTGCGAAACTTCTTTCCCGGCTCTGAGTTGCTGGCATAAGGAGCTGAAAAAAAAATTATTAATGTCCTTGCTGCGATGCTCTTGGCGTGGTTTTTCAGGCTCGTCGATATCCATCACCTTGATGTCCTTGAGAAAGCCTTCAGCGTCGACATCATCATCAGCACGAACATGAGGAATATCAGGTTCATCTGGAGGTGGTGACTCATTGTCATCCTTGGGAGTGCGCGCGCATTTTTTTCCTGTTGGTGGCACGGCACATATTGGTCAGTACATGTCAAAACAAGAAAACTTAATATACCTTTGCTGAGCCGTTTCAAATTCAATTCACCATTGGACTCATGATCATCCCTTTCAAATTCAGTGATGGGAGTTTGAGTGTGTGAGGAAGGTCGCAAGGCAGCGCTGGCAGTGCGACTGGCATTATGAGCATTCCTGTGGGAGGGCAATTCCAGTTCAGCAGTGTTGTCTGCACTAACTACCTTGGCTGATGGCACAGGAACACATTTAGGGTGTCTAGGTGCTTCCTCACCATCAGAATAGACTTGTGGGACCATGTGAAAAAAACTTACATTCATTTTGGGCTACAAGGCCCCCATACAGCGGTCTGTGTGAACTGTACAGCTGTTTGGTAATTGCCGCACACAGACTGCAAATAAGAGTGAAAGCCGTGGCCTCCAGGCTTGGCCCAGGCCTACAGAAATATGAAGCCGAGCTCTGAGCCCTTATAGGCTGCCCTTAAGGCCCAGCTAGGCTCGGCCTAAATAGGACCGGCCAGGCCTGGCTCACGGCCTCAAGCCGAGCCAGGAACAACACTATGAGTAGCTAGTCCAATTACATACAAGCTGCATGCTCCTCTGCCTCTACTGCTGCAGACATATGTCCATTCCAATAAGCTGCCTTCATCAACTGCAGTGCATCAGCAAAACCCTGATTTGGCTACAGCGCCACAGCCACACAGCGTGTCACAGGTCACACAGAGTTTTTTGTAAAGGCTCTGCAGCATCACACAGGTACTGATTCTATGTAAAAATGAGTGTAATGTAGTCACAAACATATATATAACAAGATGGTATGCTAACAATTATGTTTTTTTGAGAAATTGTGTAGTGTGCAACACTGTGCAGTGCTGTACATGGGGGGACCTTGCTGTGACACTGTGATTGCTGTGCAGTGCTGCACAATGCTGCACATAGGGTTAGGGTTTTGCTGATGTGTGGCTGGTGCAAGTGCATTGTGGTGCAGAGTCGATGTGATTCCTCCACTGGAGAAGGCACGTTCAGACGGAACAGGACTGCCTTGAATGGCAAGGTAATCATGCGCAACACGAGCTAGTGTTGGATATTGCAGCAAGTGTACCTAGTAATCAAGAATGTAAGCTAGGAACAAATGAAATCAAGGGTGGACTTACACCCCACCATGCCACAACATTGTCCGTCTCCTCCAATGGTGAATTGAGGTATAAGGAAAGCTCTTGATGAGGGTTGTGTGTGCAATGGTCTGCAGCTTGATGTGCCATGACAGCATCATGCATCCAGGACTCACCATACCAAATAGAACCTTTTGTTGTCAACATGGCCATGGGCTCTTTGACATGCAATGCTGGGCCTGGCAGTGCTTCATAATACTTATCAAACTAAGCACCCATCTTAAGTTAGAGACCGGCAAGATACTATGTAACTGTATGTCTCACTTACCAGGCAAAGAGACAAGAAGCGCTTGAGGCACTTGAACAAGGATGCCCAGCGTGTTCTCACCCATGTCAAAATCTTGCGAACGGCAACACCTTCTTCCTTGCACAATTTTCTGAAGAATGCTTGGGCTTGCGGTGATTTGCAAATCTAATTTGTTGTGTCAATAAGAACTTGAAGACAAAGAAACAGAGGAAAGGGACTTTACCTGTTTGATGAGAGCCAGTGCTTTTCCAACAGCGTCACCAACATCAAAACCATCTTCAATAATAGCTTCAGGATCATGCTCCAATGCAGCGAGTTGTTCAGTTAAGCTGTCAACATCAGCATCCTCACCACAATTGATAGTGTGACAGATCTTTTTGAGTATTGTTGCCTGAGGGGTGGATGCAACTGCGTCAACAAAGTGTTGCACAGCCAGATTTAAGATGTGCTCTTGACAACGGATGCGATGGGGACCCAGAAGCCAGCTACCATCCTCATCATCCTCATTTATGACTCTTGCAACTTCCCTCATGGCAGTGTCATTATTTGAAGCGTTATCTGGCATCATCCATCCAACCTATGGGCAAAGTCAATCCATAGCTAAAACAAGACAGACTCCAGACTAACCTTCTTGCAAATATCATACTTGTCGATCGTCTCAACAAGTATATGGCCAACAGTCTGGCCACTGTGGTTGCCTTCAATGTGAACAAAATCAAGCTGCTCATTTTTGAGTTCCCACTGCAGTGGTTTGTCAGGAGGGCTCCAAATGTAATGCCCAGTGACGGAAAAAAAAGGTTCGCCGATGATCAATGTCCATGAATCAAACATCATCAAAATAGCGCTGTCAATATGCTAACAAAATGTTTCAGGACTTGCGACAATATAAGCAGGAAAAAACTCACCGCCAGACAGTTCTTGATAGTTTCGCCCACGGTTGTCACTCGAGATTTGATGGTATTCATTAACTTGGTGTGATGCGGGATATCTTTTTCGGTTAAAGATGGATGTGTATACTGCAGCAAACATCAAAATGTTGGCTTATCAATTAACTGTATTGCCTTGTCTTCCGTCGCGATGAATTCCATGATGTATTCAAGTAACCCTTCCTTGGTAAATATGGGCGGCTTCAAGACAAGGCTGGCATTGAGAGTTGTTTGCGTCACAGTCATATCTTCACCAGGTGGGATTGCATGAGCGTGCATTGTGGTGCCTGCAGCTTCACAGTGTTCCTGGTATACTTGAAAGTGAGTGCATTTATTGCACACAATGTGCGTCCACAATGTTGAAGTGCCACCATGAAATGTGTGCCTTGAGACTGGTTCACCAGCAGCCCTTATACAAAGTTAGAAACAATTGAAAAAATAGACAATCAACTTACTTGCACAGGTTGCAGACCCACCTGTCAGAAGCACGGGTGAATATTGTATGGACACCTGCTGTACATTCACTTTTGGAAACCTAAACATGAATGTTAGTGAAGGAAGACGATGAGTATAAGAGGTACATACTGTCTGAGTGGTGTCTCCACTCTTGGATTGAGCTTCATCAGCCTTGTCATTGTCTGGTTGAGGGATTGGTTCATCAGAGGATGGTTTGCCTGGTTTGTCTAGATCAGGGGGAGAAGAAGGGACAACCTCGTCATCCTTGTCGTCAGGATACAGAGGAGACAAGAATCACATAGTGACTTTTTTAGGTGCTGGAGGGTCTGCCACAGTGCTTGATAATGCACACACACACTTCCTTGTGCCCGAGGATGAAGAACAGGCATTGTCAGCATCATGAACATGAGCTGAGGGCTTTGTAGGGCAGCCAGAGTGCCAAGAACCACCTGTGACAGTTGCTGGGGTGCGTCCAGCCTTGAGTAGAATGGAGAAGGCATTTGTCATGGATGCTGCTGATGGGACCTGTGGCAATGGGACATCGTCATCAGGATCGTTGTAGAACTTGATCTCAGAAGCGTCCTTGAGGGAGCCATAAGCATTGAGAGCACAGGAGTCTTGAGACATTTTCAGGGAGATAACTAACTCATGATTTCGTTGTCGTCACCTCATTTTGTACACAGAGCATGGAGAAAACACCAGCATATCACAGAATATTGGTATCCTAGGAGATAAGTCAGAGTAAAAAGCCAGTGGAGGATCATAATCATCTAGGAAGATGTAGAGACTTAAAGAAACAAATATCTGTGACATAAATAAGCATATGTCAGTGGGTGAGAGAATTGAAAGTTCAATTGGTTACTACTTACCTTCAAAAAGGCTAAATGTAGCCTGACCAGGTTACCAACAGTGCAAATCCTGAAGGTCGGTCTGACGTCCAGGTAAGTGATGTTGAAGTAAGAATTGACAAGGGTTCAGAATGGTTGGGCAAGGCCAAACCGAAATGGAACAGTTCGGGAGGAGCCAGAACTGAGAACCAGAAAATGGTCCGGTTCTGACTGATGTCAGAACCATGGACTGAACTGTGGAGAACCGGACTGTGGCAGCACTAAGTACGGCGGGATGAAAAGACAACTTACCCTCAGCTCATGTAATGGACTGAGGGAAGAGGCATATGTAACAAGACGGGTATATATATTGTGGTTCGTATCCCTGTGGTATAACTCCGACGTGTTGTTGTGCTGCATCACTTATGTGCTCGCTCATGCATCAACACTCCTCCTTGATGTGTGTCCAACAACACTCCTTGTTAGGTACCGTGCCGAGCTCAAGAAGCGGAGGGGTCGGGGCTTGGCTTCAGCTCTTGCGCTGCGCCCTTAGCCGAGTATGTGCCCTGAATTTGGAGTGGGTCCAACATTGTCCGATGATAGGATGAGTGGTCTGCTTTGGTCCACTTTGAGGGTTGGGAGGTAAGTGCTAATAGTGGTGGGCCAACTAGAAGTGGAGCAGAGAAGGCAGAGGATAAGGCAGAGGGTGGATAGGAGCAAAGGGGGATGATTGATAGGGGTGGAGAAGTAAAGGGGGAGACTTAGAGCATGGCTCTAAGTCAGAGGTGACAACAGGACGAAACTTGTGTCCAGAGGAGGCAAGGTCCTACTGAGAATTCTCACAAGTAGAAACTGTAAGAAGACAAGTAATATTAAGACTGGGGAAAATATCTAAGTACAGGATATGTTATATACTTCTAAGTGTGAGGCAGTGATTAGGAGACTTATGTTATAAAGTTGTGTACCAAGGATATAGTTTGTAAGTACTTACACAGGCGAAGACATAAGTCGGAGCGGATATCAATATGTATGCATTGGATCAGCAATTGAGCGGTAAGAGGAGTTACCGGTGATCCGGAAGTAAGGGTCTATGTACCGAAGGGGAAAGTATATATCTAAAAGGGGAAAGAGGTTCCAGTTGAGTGGAGACATTCTAGAAGGTGACTGGTCGGGCGGTCGAGTGGAAGCGTAGGAGTGGATGCAGACTGTGATTGGATGGAGCAGAGGATGGATGGGGCAGAAGTGGTCAGAAGGTGCAGAGGATATTGATATTGAAGCGGTCGGATCAGGTATATGACACTCCTCCTCAATTGGTTCACTGTAGGCCAAGGCATTCCTGGATGTGTTCAAAGTCTTTGTGTGGCAGTGGTTTAGTGAAGATGTTGGTGAGGTTGTCTTTGGATTGCACATAGTGTAGTTTGAGTTGGCCAAGTTCAACTTTTTGATGACTGGAATGGTGCTTGATATCAATCCACTTGACGTACGTGTGAAATGATGAATCTTCGGTGAGGATAATGCTTCCATTGTTATTGCAAAGGAGGGGGGTGGCTGAGAGTTGGGTGAACTCAAGTTCTAGAAGGAGGGAGCGCAGCCAGGTAATCTCGGATGCAGCTTCAGATGCTGCCACATATTCAGCCTCGCATGTTGAGAGAGACATGGTCTTCTGCTGATGCGCGCTTCAAGTGACCATACCTCCACCGAGAGTGCAACAGTATCCACTGACAGAGTGACAAGTATTGGGGCAGCCAGTGAGATCGCTGTCAATATATCCAAGCAGGCATGCAGTGTAATCGCCATCGAGTGTAAGTGCAATGTTGTGAGTCCCTTTGAGGTAGTGAACAACTTGTTTGGCAGCCTCCCAGTGGGCATGTCCATAGCAGTCTAAGAATTTACAGAGCTGTTGGACCGCATAGGCAATGTTGGGTTGTGTGCCAATAGTGATATACATGAGGGAACCAACAAGTGAGCGGTATGGGGTGCGTGCCATGAGGTCACATTCGGCATTGGTAGAGGGTGCATGATGACAGCGGGACAAGTGTAGCCCAGGTTCCATAGGAGTGGAGATAGGTACTGCATCCTTAAGACCAAATTGCACAATAACACAGTCGATTAGAGGACCCTGAGAAAGGCAGATAGTGCGCGCTGTGTGGTCACGTTCAATTGCAATGCCAAGACAGAACCAAGCTTCACCAAGGTCAGAGATGGTCCACTTTGTGCGCAGTTGGTCCTTAAAGGAAGAAATAACACCCTTGGAACTCCTGACGGTGAAGAAATCATCCACATGGATAGTGACAAGGAGAATACCCACGTCAGTGCGACGGTAGTAGATGCAATGCTCACACTTGAGTCGGATTAACCCCCAGGACAGCATGGCCTGGTTCAAGGTGCAATTCCAGACAAAACCTCCCTGCTTCATCCCATATAAAGCCTTTTGTAACTCCCGGACATGATCCTCTTTGCCAGGTTTGACAAAGCCCTTGGGTTGCTCCATGTAGCATACCTCATCAGAGTCGAGAAGGCTATGAAGGAAGGCCATTTTGATGTCGATCTGATCAATTTCCCAGTTGAGAGCAGTGCCAAGGTGAGCAAGAACATGGAAGACTCCATACGAGTGGTTGGTGCAGAGGTCTTAGTATAATCTTGGCCCCAGACAGCAGAGTAGCCTTTGCACACATATTGAGCCTTAAAGTGCGCTGGGTTACCATTATGATTGTGTTTCAGTTTGAAAATGGGACGTCTGCACCTAACTTTATGACCAGGGGGAGCAGAAGATCATGGAACAAGCTTGTACACACCAAGGTCCTTGAGAGAGGCAAACTCCTCCTGGAGGGCTGACATCCACTCGGTGGCATTATCAGATGCCATGACTTCGGAGTAGGTAGAGGGATCATCGGACATCTCATTCTCAAGGTGGTCAGGCATGGCCGTGAAAATATCAGTGAGACGAGCAAGCTCCTCCTCAGAGAGCGCAGCAGCAAACACATCAGGGACAACAGGGAAGGGAGATGTGAGTGTGGGGCTGGGGGGGAGTGCCTGCAGATGCTCGGCAGTGATAGCGGTGGTCTGAACAGCACACTGTGTTGCAGAGACAAAAGACTTACCCTCTGCAGTGCATCGTTTCTCAGAAGATACAGGAACACAAGAAGATTGACGTAGGGCTGGAGGTTGCTCAGGTGGTGACACAGGCAGGGGAACAGATGCAGGAGAAGGTTCAGAGACCAGAGAGGTGTTGGAATCACCAGCATCAGAGTCATTGAGAACAACACCAGGTTGAAGAGGTGTGTGGCAAGCATTGTGAGACTCTATAAAGGAGAGACAAAGACCTTGTTACAGTAACATGAGCATTACACGTCATTTCATTCTTTGGATGCATTGAGACCTGGACCATGGTTACGATTCTATTCTTATCTCTTTCTTTTTGATCCCATTGTTCTGAAATGCAAGAAGCTCTCACTTCTACCCCTATATCACAAAAGCCACGGCTTCTTCCAAACCCTATGCCCTAACCACTATATTGGTTCCTTCATTGATGGGGATTCCCCATGCCCTTTGCCCTTACCGTTCAACCGGTACTACCTACCCTTTTCAGTATGTGACTCATACATACCCTCAACCCTTACCATTACTTCGGTACTACCTCTGTACCCTGTACCCTTACCGTTCCACCGGTATCTCACTTTACGTATATATATTACTCCTCTTTGTAGATAGGTTCTCTAACTTGAATCTACTCGGTTCTCATCTGAACTTGTCATTGGGTCTGAACTTCTCTTACCTAAAGAGAACTCCCTCTGTACACAGAACCATTGTCTCTTGAGTTGAATCCTGTCTCTTGGATCATATCCTCGAGAAACTCCAATTGACTCTACACAAGTAAGGGCTTCAACCCTTACTCAGACTTAGCGCAGGCAAGCTCCTTGCTGGGCTAGTGCTGAAGGCCACACTTCGAACACCCTTTACAGGTTTAGCGTCGCCGGATCTCATCTGAGAGGTTTCGCGTAATAGACCTTATGAGACACACAATGATAACAATGGTAGGCTTTTGAGTCAAGTGAGTAGCCAATCAGAACACACTCAATGGAACGGTTGTAGACCATAGGGTTGTGCTGGTTCTGGATGAGGACACAAGCATGACAGCCAACTTTGCGAAGATGAGATAGGTCAGGTTTGTGCCCAAACCAGCATTCATAAGGTGTATGTCCAGCTTGCAAACACACAGGAGTGCGGTTAGAGAGGTAGCAGGCGGTCAGAACAAACTCATCCCAATGGTTCACAGGCACATTACAAGCAGATCGCATAGCACGAGCCTTCCCCATGAGAGTGCAGTGCAAGCATTCAACACGACCATTCTGCGCAGATGTGTGGGGGGTGGTAAACTGGTGCTGTGTACCACATGAGAGGAGCCACTCCTGCATGGACGTAGTCTTGAGTTCACCATTGTCAGAGTGATAAGTACCAACCTTCAGCCCAAGTTCGAGTTCACGTGTGCATTCCCAGGCCTGTAGTGCAGGAGGGGCATCCACTTTTGATGCAAGCATAATTGCCCAAGCATAAGATGAGAAATCACCAATAATGTCCATCACATATTGATTACCCACAGCTGAAACAGTGTCTGGATGCTCCATGAGGTCAACATGCACAATCCCTAACTTCCTAGTAGCCCTATCCCCCATACAAACCTTCGGGATACTAGTCCTGGTCTGTTTACCAAGGATGCAATCGTCACAAATGGGAGGTTCAGTAGAAAGATTTATGGGCATACCAGTGGCATTACTGGAGCGTGCGAGGTCATACACAGCGCAATAGTTCGCATGACCAAGACAATGGTGCCAAGATTGGAGAGTAGGTAAGCGCTGGGCAAGGTAGGCGTGTTCAGCTGACAGTTGGCCACCAGAGAGAGCATATAGGTGGTGGGAGGTGAGGGTCCCAGAGAGCATGTGTGTGCCACTAGGCACCTGAACCCAGCAGCTGGTGGCATCAAAAGATGCAAGGCAGCGATGGGCGGTGCAGAGAGAGGACACAGAGATAAGGCAAATAGTAGCGGCTGGGATGAACAACACACGATCAAGGGTAATGTGGATACCTTTGGTAACAATGAGCCAAAGGGTGCTGATGCCAACAGCTTGGATGGAAGACCCACCAACGCCATTGACAGTGTGAGGGGGGATAGGGCGTAGACTAAAGAAGTCTGCCTCAATGTTACTGGTATGCACAGATGCACCACTGTCAAGGAAGAAAGGAACAATGGACGGGTCAACTACCATGCATTGGTACTGATTGGGTGCCTTATAGGTGAGACCTGCAAAGTCAACTGGGTGAGAGCACTGACACCAGTTGAGGCTGGTCTGCACATCATTGAATGTGGCAAGCAGAGCAGTAAACTCATGGTCATCAAAGGATGAGAGCTTGTGGATGAACGTGGGAGTGATGGCATCACTCACCAGGCCAGAAAATTCCTGAGTGGCAGGTGTGGAGGAGCCATTGCCACCAGCAACATGGACGGCCTCCTGGGTCTCACTATCGAGAAGATAGGCACGCCCACCAGTGTCATAGCATAGCCCACCAGGCTTCCTAGTCGAAGTAGGCTTGGCAGAAGAAGTGCCCTTGGGAGTGGACTCGTGTGCAGCACATTTGTGAGCCAGAACTTCATCCTTCTTGCCCTCCATAGCACCTCCCTTGCCAAAGCAATCCTTTGCATTATGCCCCCAGCTGTTGCAGGTGGTACAACAGAACAAATGACCTATGTGCCCACAATCAGAACATGTCTTGGACGAGCATCCGTGACTTCCACCCTTGGTGGCCATCATAGCAACATCACCAAATTGGACTTCTCGGAGTCAATGAGTTGCTGTTCAATGTTGAGGCGAGCACATATGTTGGATGGACTGTAAGGGGCACTGGGGGTACTGGTGGTAATAATGTTGGCGATGTGGTTACATATGTGGGGGAAGTCGTCAGTCATGGTGTTGAGCATCATGATGGTCAGAAAATTGTCTTCCTTAGGTAACCCAATTGCATATATGTGTCAAATGAGGTCAGACAGTTGAGTGCTAGTGGTAGAGAGGTGTTCACCATGACGGAAGCATGTGGCCAGTGCTTGTTGGATAAGGAGGATCTGTGTGATAGGCCCCACCTTCTCATGTCGTATTTTCAATGCAGTCCAAGCAAGGTGCGCGTTGGTGAAGGTGCATAAGAACTCCCCTTCTTCCAGGGTAGAGCGAGTACAGAGAGTGGCAATGATACAGAGGTTATTAAGATCCCATGTGCCTGCATTGATAGGATCAGCGATGGGATCAGGATGCTGGATAAGGCCTAAAATGTACCCTCCACCATGCTTGAGAAGAAGGTAGTTCTGAAGCTTATCAGACCACATGCCCCAGTTGTTCTTGCTGCAATCAAGGACCTCGATCTTTTCGAGATCAGTTTGACTCAGAGTAACGACCATGATGGAAGATATTGCCAGAGGCATAGTGTTCTTAGGCTGGGCTGGTATCTTAATGGTGAGGTGGGATTTACTGGTACTCGTAGGCACTAGAGTAGTAGAACTTGGGGCAACTGAAGGAGTGATTGGCTCTTTTGTGAGGTCGGATTTACCAACATGAGATTTGGATCATGTGTGTGGCTTGTTTGGCATAACACACGATGGTGGTATGAGAGAGAGGTGTGAGGGGAAATAAATGCAATATGTTCCCTATATATATGTGTGGGCCTGAGCATTTATCAACACAATGCTTCTCGCCCAAAGAGGAAGTGGGAACAACGTTCAAAGACGTCGACCTAAACAAGCTTAATAACACTGGTGTCACAATAAAGCTGCTAGGATGCAACTTTGTCTAGATGGTTTCTGCACTCTCAATTACGAGGGTGCAGGGCTCATAACCTGTTAAATCTAGACAGTGTCACAGTCAGTCTCTAAGTATGAGCATTAGTGTCTAGGTAGTACGGTGGGATGAAAAGACGGCTTACCCTCAGCTCATGTAACAGACTGAGGGAAGAGGCATATGTAACAAGATGGGTATATATATTGTGGTTTGTATTCCTGTGGTATAACTCCGACGTGTTGTCATGCCGTGTCACTCACATGCTCACTCATGCATCAACACAATGGAGGCCACTCACAGATCATTGATGTATTTGCCACACCGGAGGAAGTGCCAGTGATGTGGAGTGCATTATATTGCACTCGGAGGGCCAGGACTTGGCAGCATGGCATATGAGATGGAGCAGAGGAGCAGAGTCAAGAAATAGTTATATGGTCAGCACTCGCAAAGTGAAATGGTAAATTGGCCTTCCATGTCTTGAAGATATTATGTGTTGTGGAAAAGGACAAGAGTAAGATAATGCTTTCAAAATATCTCGAGATTGAAGGACCCATGATGGAATTTCAGCAAGAACTGTTATACTGATAGCTTGTACATTAAACACTCATTGAGGTAATAGATACTATGATGCTTGAGTCACTATGTAGTTAGTACAAATGTTTAAAGGTCAAGTATCTCTCGACTGCACATCATGATAAGATTACACAAATGCATGAACCTCTCCCTCTCCCTCTTTGCATTGTTGTGCTGTATGAGGACCCTGCCATATGGCTCAGCTCTCCCAGCTCACCCCCCCCCCCCTTCCAACATGGCACATGACTTCTCGCCAGCATCCAAAAAAAGAATGTGACCCTGCCAGAGATGAGACTTGTACTATATGTAGCTGTACTATACAACAAGCACACATCATGGACTCAGATTTATTACCTGAACTACAGATATGCTCAAAGTCAAAGTGCAAAAATGTTCTCCCTCATGATAGTACCTGGAAAACATGTGAGAGGTGCTGAGAGTATGACAAAATCAATGCAGCTGCTCAGAGGAAGAGAAAAAGAGAAGCCCAACCTGAAGAGAGGCCTGCTCCCTGGACTGATGGCAACTGCATTTTTGTGCTGTTGCAAAAAACCGGACCAGTTTTAGACCAGTGGAGTGGTGCTATGTGTCTCTATGATGGGCTCTGCTCTATCATGTAGTTCAGCTACTGACATGCTGTGCTCTCTATGCTCATCTTGGCTGACTAAGCCTTCGGAATCGCCCATGGGGAACCTCCTGTTCTATCTCTGCCCTAGGATCCCCTACTCCATGCACCCCCCTAAAAACAACCAGTGCCGCCCTCGACGCCGCCTCTCAGCACTGCTCTGTTTCTTCTGTTTCATCTGTTACACTTTCATCATCTGCTTCTTTGTCATCATTCATTTCGTCCACCTCTTCTTTGACCGTTGTCCTCTCTTTAGTTACATTCTCTATGCTCTCTGTGTCTCTATGTTCTGCTTCCTTCGTCTGGAGTTTTGTTTCGTAAGTGTCTTGGTCTCTTGCAAGTTTGGTTCCTGCTCTCGGCGTGAATGCTCATAGACATCTGGCACTGAAGTCTCCTTGCAGTGACTCTCCTTCCAGAGTTTCGAGTTTGTACGAATTCAGCTTTCGTGATTGTACTCGGCACGGTACAGACCACTTTGGGATTAGTTTCCATTCGGTTTTGAATGTATAATCTAGGTCATTGCGGTAAACTTGGACTAATTGACCGATTTTGAAAATGACTTCCCCTGGCGCTCTTCGCAAGAGCTTCTTGTCAAAGGCTGCTTTTCTTCTAATAGCATGTCTAACCACTTCTTCGTAGCTGTCTAGGCGCTGCTGTTCGACGTATGCAATCTGCGTCGATGCATCTGTGTTTCAGAGTACTGATGTACTCTCTTCTAGTGGCGTAGGAGGTGTGTTGACGATTAATCCTAACAAGAGCTCCTTCGGCGAGAATTTGAGAGCTGGTAGGAGGCAATGATTGAGCACGTGGATGGCGTTGTCCAGATGGTTCGGCCAGGACTTCAGGAGTGTATCCCATGACACTTCTTGGTTGTTGTCTTCTCCCAGGGCTGGTGCGCATAGGTGTTTCAAGATGTGGAGCAATAGCTTGTTTGTTCCTTCGACCAGCCCATTTACCCATGGCGAGTATGCTGCAACTGTTACGCATAACCTCTCGGATGAGATCCGGCAGTGCTAAACCCGCAAGGGGCATTCAAAGCGTGGCCTTCGGCGCTAGCCCAGCAAGGAGCTTGCCTGTGCTAAGTCTGAGTAAGGGTTGAGGCCCTTACTTGCATAGAGTCGTTTGGAGTTTCTCGAGGATACGATCCAAGAGACGGAGTTCAACTCAAGAGTATCGTCTCAAGAGGAGATGGTTCTTTGTGCAGAGGGAGTTCCCTTAGGCAAGAGAAGTTCACACCCAACGACAAGATCAGATGAGAACTGAGTAGATTCAAGTTAGAGAATCTGTCTACTGTACAAATGAGGTATATATACGTAAGGGTGAGATACCGGTGGAACGGTAAGGGTACAGGGTATACCGAGGTAATGGTAAGGGTCGGGGGTTGTGTGAGTCATAAGTAAAAGAAGGTAAGAATTACCGGTTGAACGGTAAGGGCAAAGGGCATGGGGAATCCCCATCAATGAGAGAACCGAAACAAGGGGAAGGGCATAGGGGTTCTGTAATCTAGGGGAAGAAGCGAGAGCTTCTCATGTTTCAGAACAATGGGATCAAAAAGAAAGAGATAAAAGTAGAATCATGGTCCAGGTCTAGACAAGTCCGAAGAATGAAATGACGTGTAACACTCATGTTACTGTAACAGCAACGGTTTGTAGTTTGCTTGCTCTCGAAGTACAAAATTCTCTCACCGCGTCATTATTGAAGTGTTTTCCTCCGTCCACCATGAATGTTTCTGGTGCGATGAACGCATTGGATATTCGTGTTAGACTGTCGATCGTAGTCGCTGCACTTCCTGTGGTTTTGTACTTGAACACCCATACATGCTGCAAGAATGTATCTAGATAAACTCCTAACGTGCTGTACCCTCCTTTCCCTTTGGGGAGGGATAGGTAGTCTCCTACTAGGAGCTCGAAGGGGTGACATCTGGTAATTGGTTCTAACAGTGAGTGTATATGCGTAGGTCCAAAATTCTTGCACTTAGCACAGTTTTTGATGGTGTCCAGGATCGATGTGTCAAGTTTTTGGCTGCAAATACGGTCTAGAAGTGTTGGTTTAATTGCGTTGCGACCCCAATGGCCTCCTTCTGAATGGGCTCGTTCAGCTAGCTCTTTGGCTTCCTTCTTGGTGACACACTCGACTCTTGACCTGGCTCTCGGCATGTTGCTTCCTCTTAGCTGCCAGAGTTTGCCTTTGTCGATGAGGTACTCTGAAGCTTGGTGTTTCGTGTGCCTTCTCTTGCCAAGGTTCTCGCTATGATCTAGGTTATGAATGGCTTCTATTACCTCTTGGAACACTGGTTCATCTATGAAGCAGTTTCATAGTGCTTCTATTGCGGAGTTTGCTTCTGATATGTGCATGATATCATTAGTAAGTCTGGTGCATGCTTCCCAGTCTTCATTGACGGTCCATTCGCTTCCGTCCCCCAGTACGCGTGGTTGTCCTTCCCATTTGCGACTCAGTCCATCTGCAACAACATTGAGTTTTCCCAGGATGTGTCGAACATCTGAAATGGTGTAAGATAGGATGCCTTCTCTCCATTGTGCGTGTGCCACTGCGAGGTTGGAGTTAAGTAGAGTATCTTTCAGTGCGTTGCAATCAGTTTCTATTTCGACTGGAAAACCCCAGATAATGTTTGAGAACTTATCCAGTGCGAATTTCAATGCGGTGAATTCGAGGAGGTAAGACTTGTATCGTTGCTCTGTTTTTGATGTCCATTTCGAGGCAAATCTGATAGGATGTAGCTTCTCTACCCATCATCCTTCTGGAGTCTGTGTTCAGACCTTCTGCGATAGTACTACTGCGAATCCTTCGGCACATCCGTCCGTTGTTAGGACAAACAGTGATCCATTGTATTGTGGTCCTTGTACTACCGGTCTCGACGTAACTGCTGCTTTGAGGTGTAGGAAGGTGTGGGTATGTTCTGTCTTCCAGTGGTTTGCGAGTTTGTAACTGCCCATTATCCTCTTGTATGTAGTCTTATTGTACTGTGCTGGGAGCGGTACATTCTTGAGAAGGTCGCGGAGTGGTGCTTCACGTTTAGTATATGCTTTGATCAATGAGCGATAATGTTCTGTGAGTCCAAGGAACGATACCAGATTTAATGTGTCTTCTGGTTGTGCCCAATCAACTATTGCGGTCAGTTTCAATAGGTCTGGTTTGACTCCTGAGGGTCCTATTGTAGCGCCCGCGAACTTTGTCTCAGTGACCATGAGACAAGTTTTTGATGGTGCTATTGAGAAATTGCATTCTCTGAAGCGTTTGAAGATGACTTCGAGCTTTTCCATCATTTCTTTGAATGTATCTGCCGAGCAACCTCTGTCATCCATGAAAATTTCCATAGTGTAGCTCACCAAAAAATCTTGAAGTCTGATTGCGACTGCTTCGCAAAACATCGTTGGTGTGCCTGTTATCCCCATCAGCATTCTTTTGTACCAGAAGTAGCCTCTGCCTTCCACATAGAAGGCTAAGTATGGGCGCCAATTTTCTGGAACTTGGAGAGCATAGAATCCTGATGCAAAATTGAAAACTGAAATGTACCTATGTCCACTGAGGCATTGTTGCTTCGCTAGAAGGTCGCCTTGAGGCATGGGCGCAATTTCGGTAACTCTGTTGAGTTGTTCGAAATTCTGACATATATGCCATTTTCTTGGTGCTTCCTTCTGTTGTGCTGGTAGCGGTGCATCAACCTCTCATTCTTGGAGTTTGAACGCTGGTGGTTCTCCTGCAGTTCTACATTGGTTGTTGATGCATTGTCGGAGCTCTTCCCAAGGTAATCCTGGGGATTCGTGGGCTTTTTGTGCAATGACTGTAGTCGCTGTGCATTTGACAAGTTCTGCGGGTGTGTTTGATAATTCCTGCTTCTAACATCTCATCTATACGGGCGCTGAAGAATCGGGATTGATCTGGGGTTAACGGTCTTTGGTGAATGCGTAAGTTGAAAGTTGCTGCCTCTGGGACATTGAGGTTTATGTATGCGTTTGGGATGGGTTTGACTTCCTTAAGGGATAGTGTGAAGATGTCCGCGTTACATCGGACGAAATCTTCTAACCATAACTTCTCCTCTATGGTGATGTTGTCACCGAAGGTGATCTCCAATAGAATCTTTGTTACTCTTGCTGGGTTGTTAGGCCAAGTATGCCTGGTGAAGATATCCTGTGGCTGCGGTCCCAGATGTTCTCTTTCTTGCTTGCATTCTACCTGGTTTGGTTCGATCAAGACCTGAATTGGTATTGGTGGTTCTGCAACTTTGGAGTCATCAATTCTGTGTTTCTCCTGGTGGGGGGTGTCCAGTTCGACTTCCCTTGAGGGGAGTGTTTCACTCCCCATTATTTGACTGTACTTATTATCTTCCTCATTGGAGTTTCGCTCTGCTGTGAGGTCATCCATTGCTCTTGGGACTCGTTTCCACATCTGGTGTAGTCGCCATTGTTCTTGTTGCTTTGAGTTCATGGTGCTTGGTTTCCATTGTCCCATAGGTATGTGAGATGGGCGCCAGGCGGGTTCATTCGTGTGAGGCGGTGTTGGAGGATGAGTGGGTTGCAGGTTGCATTCTGAGCTGCTGCTGCTTGAATGGTGCCGAAGTGCATCGTCGGGAGTTTCTTGTTGTTTGACGTCTTGGGTTAGGCTAGTGCCCTGGTGCTCTGCACGTTGTAACGCTTGCGGGTGTGCTACTTGGTTGTGTATGGTTGTTGATTGGGAACTGTTGATGATCTTGATCGTGTCCGATTGGTAGTTGTGTTCAGCTTTGAACGACTGCAGCAAAGGTTTTCCAAACAGAAATGCCCATCCTCCTCCGCTATCAAAGACTTCTAAATCTCCCTCTGCTCGTACTCCGTTGATCTCTATTGTTCCTGACCACTTGGCTTCTCAGTCAACGATGCTTCCATTTGCCATTCTCAGCTTCCTTTCTGATGGACCCCAGTTGTCTAGACGGTGTTTGACTTTTTTGAACACTGATGTGCACATTGCAGCCACCATAGCCCCGTCGTCGAAAAGCGCACGTACTCTGACTGCTTCTCCCTTTGGCCCTTCGAGTATGACCTGGTGGATAAAAGGTACTGCCTCCTTTGCTTCCAGCTGCTCCTTAGTTATTGCGATATGTCCCACTGAGTACAGGTCAACAGTGATGATTGTGTCAAGTGGTGTTGGTACATGAGTAACTATGGGATTGGGTGAAAGCTTGGGGCGTGCAGATGAGTTCGTGTCCTTGCACGATGCCTCCGTGCACGCGAGGACATTTCCTCTAGCCTGAATCTCTGGTTTGCTCTGGGTCAGCATAGTATTGTTCCTTACACTGACCCTTCCACTTTTCCCTCGTCTTGTTTGGTGAGTTCTTCGATCCATGCAGTGTCATATTGCGGGGTTTGGTTGATAACCAATGAGATTGGTGTGGCTGTCATGTGGTTGAATGCTCCTAGTACTCTGCTTGTTATTGCTCTCCATGCTGCTTCTTTGCACGATAACCTTTCTGCATGATCTCCTGGCAGTGGGCAGTTGCGTCTGTTATTCCCGTGTGTCCCACATCCAAAGCATTCGCTCGAGCCAATGGCTGCAGTGCCTGGTCTGAGCGGGTACCCCGTTTTGTGCGTGACCTGAGCATTTTTGCCCCATTTCACATTCCACTGTGCGATCTGGTTTGCATATGCTGTTTGGCCGTTTGGGTTGTCTGGCTGCTGGAGAATAGTGTTAACAAGTTGTCTGACGGCTGTTCTCATGTCTTCTGTGATTACAAGTTGCTGCTGAGGTGTAGCTGGTTAACGACCATATGCGGGTTGCGGGTTCTGGCGAATAGGCGTTGTTGGTACTCTAGCATATGTGTTGTTGGTTGGTGGCGCGGATGGTTGGGTCTCAAGCTGTCTCATACCACACTTGCACATCTCACAGCTGGCAAGAGGTCACTAGCAGAGATGAATGCTGCGAAGTCATGGCTCTCTGAAGAAGAGACCAAACAAGTACTTGCATACATAGAAGAGATAGGTAATCAAGGATTTCCACTTAGTCACCAACAACTTCAAGAACACATTGACGAAATATGCCGTGCTCATCTCGGTAATGACTTTCCCGGGGTTGGAAAGTGTTGGACACACCACTTCACTGAAAAGCACTCCAAACACTTGAAAACATCATGGTCAGCTCCGCTCAACTCAAAATGTGGTCATGCAGTCAATGAGAACACAAACAAGGCATGGTTTGATCTCTTGGAGGGTGTTCTGGACCAATATGACATTGCCAAGGATTGCATACATGCAGTTGATGAAATTGGGATCTCGCCACAATCAGGCGAGGGTGAACGAGTCATCGGGAGCCATAAACCTGGGCCACAGTATCAGCAAAGAACTGGAAGCAAGGAAAATGTGACTGTTATCATCACAATATGTGCCGATGGAACATCAAGTTCTCCCACAGTCATCTTCAAATGCAATGCATACCAAGTCAAATGGAAGCAAGATAACCCTGCACATGCATCGTGAGTAGTCCTTGTCAGCGTGAATGAATAAGCCTTACCTGATGATGATGATAGCCTTGGATATTCAAAGAAAGGCTGGACTGATGGTGAGATTGGCATAGCATGGATCCAAGACTTCGATAAATGCACCAAGGACAAGGCAGATGGTTGCAATCATCTCCTCATCATCAACAGACACAATTCACACTATACCAGAGGATTCCTCCAATATGCACGTGCCCATCGCATCCACATGATATGCTATCCTGCACATGCAACACATGTCTATCAGGGTTTAGATGTGGTTGTTTTTGCAGTCTTGAAGAGACATTGGAGGAAGGAAAGAGATATGTGGGAGCAAACAAAAGGAGAAGGTGTTACAAAAAGTAACTTCTTGTCAATTTACGGATGGGCTCACCTTCATGCACTCACGCCAGACCTTATTCGCACTGCATTTCAGAAGACTTGTATCTCGCCATTCGACCAAGATGTCATCACTAATGAGATGATGGCCCCTAGTAAGGAAACATCATGTGAGGGTCAGCTTCCTATCACGCCATTGACACCCATGAGAATTGTTGCAGACCTTCTTGGGAAGCTGTCAACAAAACATGACAACCACAGAGACGATGGTGACAACACCAAAGCTACAGCAACACGTATTTGACAACCTGTGACAACCATGCAATCTGAGATCAGGTCCTTGATTGGAAAACTACAAGAGACCTCATTGTCAGGGCTCGTCTCATTGGTCCCCTTGACTTCGGAGACACAACTGGAACACAATACTACCCACCTTATCTCCCCCATCAAAAAAAACACCCTTTTGCCATTGAACCAAAGACCTCGAACGAGATTTTACTGCTTGCATTTCTCCGCGAAACAGAAGCCACCAACATCACACTAAAGCGCTGTGTCCTCGAGCTTCAGGCCATGAATATCCTGAATGAGAGGTATTGCAAGGTCCTTTGTGGACAGCTTGCAAATCAGGAAGCGAAAAAGCGAAAAGGGAAGGAGAAAGGAAAGTTGATGGGCAACAGTTTGTTGTGTTTCCTTTCTGGTGATGAGTTCTACAAGAAAGTTGTTGAATTTAAACACGAGCAGAAAAAGTGCATCACCGAGAAGAAAATGAGGAAAGAAGAATGCGAGAAGAGGGCCAAAGGACTGGCAGTGTGGAAACATCTTGAAGATGAGCACAAGATGGAGAACAAGGACTGAAGAGCACAGTACCACACTGCTTTGGAGAAGTGGAATGAGGATAAGTTGAGGGCAAAGGCAGAGGGGCAGAAATTCAGCAAGGCAAAACCAGTCTTGGGAAAGTTGCATGGCCCTATTCCAAGGCCACTGGTGAGACGGAGTGAGCAACTGATAACAATTTTGCTAATGTTCAATAAGCAAAGATTAGCTAATGAGTCACATGTATCATGGAGCAATAATGGTGTCACAAATTCCAAACACGAATCATTTTTCGTTCCTTGGCTTTCCTCCGGCTACTTCCAGTTACCGAACCGGTCACGTGACTTCACTTCCTGTCACACCTTCACCTCTTCACATATCACCCACCATTTCTCTGATTGGTTCCCCAACTTCATGGGCTAGAACAATCTCGCTTCCAGAAGAAGTACAGGTCGGATCTTGGGCTTCTATTTAGTCACCGTCTGACTCATCACTTATATATCATGATCAGTCATCCGCAGTATCGTACGACTCTTTTATCATTGGCTGATTTCTTTCATACTCAGATATCTCCTCTTCAATGTTATGTATATAAGTAGGTTAGTTAGCATAAGTACTCCTTAGACTTAACCTCTTCATTTCCACACTGGTGGTAGACCTAGACGTTCACGCTCAATACTATCTTGTTCATCATCATTCCTCTTGACCAAGTCCTAGTGGTTGTGTGTTAGACTTTGCCATTCAGTGAACTCTAGTCATAACAAATGGGCAAAAAAAGAGGTCCCCTCACCATTTTGAATGACATACACAAACAGTTGTACATTTTTCTCTGAAACTTCAGATATGTAATTTTGACATATACTACTTGGTAGGAAAAATATAACAGGGCTTTTATAAAGTGTTGTAAAAGTATGGTACTTCATTTTTCAATTTCGTGTCTCAAGTACCGATTGATAACTGTACTAGCCTGAGTAGTACGACTTTCCTTGTAGTATCTTCATTGCCAACTGTTGTCCATGTTGCATCCACCATACCATACATACATAATAATGTTCATTCATTGTGCTGCTAGTATGTTTTCTTGAGATGAAAACTAAAAAGGAAAGTGAAGAGCAGGTGATATTAGAAGCATTAGTATATACTGTTACTAGATAGTAGACACTAGCTAGCATAATGCCCAACTGCCTGAACTGTCTAAAGAAGTTCAAGGATGCCTTGGGTGTTACACGTCACCTAAGCCAGCCCCTCATATCATGCCAACAACATACTACTGTGG
This sequence comes from Suillus paluster, assembly GCF_016628075.1. Lineage (NCBI taxonomy): Eukaryota > Fungi > Basidiomycota > Agaricomycetes > Boletales > Suillaceae > Suillus > Suillus paluster. The sequence goes on from NW_024537626.1 coordinate 37,158, forward strand.
AGTTCACAACTGCAGCACAAATACTCAACTCATTGAACTGGCATGCATCTTTTGAATCCAATCGATCATCATCACACTATCAGTCTTCTGCCCATTCTGGCAGACTTGGAACTCAAAGCCCTCATGGCTTCTCAATGGACTTAGATCTGCCGCCAGCATGGAACCTGGGCCCTAACTCAGATGGGGATGATATGGTCTACCACGATGAAGAAGCAGATCTGGAGAATGATTTTCTGATCCCTGATGGAGAGACACTGGGTGGTGGAGCTTCAGGGGGGCATTTTATGCGATTTGAAGGTGCTGCAAGGGTACATGCATGGGGCCTGACTTTCCTGGAGTGATTCTGTCATATCCTGTACCTCCATACCTGGAGGTCTGGATTCTCCCCTATGAAAGTCCAGGTCTCCATCCTATTCCCCGTCCTGTTGTCTGTTTGGCACTCCGCTTTCATCTCCAGACTCACACCTATCTCCTTTTAGAATATTGCTCTCCAGCTACCAGTTGTACACCTTTCTGCTTCACTTACTGATCTGTCCGTCTGCACTTCATTTCTGACTTCATTTCTTTGATCTGTTGTACACTTACTAATAGACTTTTCATATGCTTCAGGCATAGCTTTTACTTTGCTGACTGATTACTTACATGATATCTACAGTATATAAACTCCTGTAAAACTCCAGTACCTCCTCAGTTCAAATATCATTTTAGTTCCTACTCATTCCTGTTTCTCCGGACTTGAGTCTGATCTCTTGTCCACCTCTGAGTCTTAGGTTTAATCCTTAAGACTATATCTTCAATTCTACCTTAGGGTAGTCTATCCCTGTTCTGTTTCTACTCCGGACTTGTCCAAAGTAGCCTTACTCTATTTACTCCTAGCCTTCTGGAGTTCCACCAAACTCCCCCTGTGTCTGACCTCCAGACTTACCCGGACTTTCATTGGACTTCCCTTCCGACCCTCGGAAATTAAGGGCACATACTCGGGTAAGGGGCACAGTGCACGAGCTGAACCCAAGCCCTTTGAGTTACTCTTCCCTTGAGCACAACCTTAACAGGTTCAATGATGATGTATATGCACATCATCATAACAATAACTATCTGTCCTTGGCATTGAGTATGGCAGCCATAGATCGCTTCCTAGGGATAGAACTGGTATGTTTTCCTTCACGGACTCTGGATCAGCTAGGAATCAAGTCCTTGACAGATCAAAGCCTTACCACTCTCCTTTCGCACAGCAAAAGAGCTACATGGTCGTGCTAAGCTTCTACCCTCTGGTCCCAAGTGGCAATATTGTGTTGTTTCCACCGATCATCCAATGAAACTACCTGTGCACCTGTATTGACATGATCTGCTGGACTGTATTGAATTGCTCTTCAATAATCCAAGATTTGCCAAGGATATTGACCTCATACCTGAATGCATATATACCACAGCAGAGCATATGGTACAGATATATGGTGAATGGATGACTGGCAAAGCAGCCTGGATGATGCAGGTTCATACCTTAGTGCTTAGTGTGATTACTTGTCTAACTTCTATTGCTCTATCACAGTCCAGGCTTCCAGAGGATTCTACATTGCTTGGTGTAATACTTTCCTCTGATAAGACCAATATCACAAACATGACCAGCGGACGCATCGCTCACCCCTTCCTCATCAGTCTTACCAACATCAAGATGGCAGTTCAAAACTAGGCATCATCACATGCTTTTCTTCTCACAGCCCTACTTCCCATCACTGAATTTTTGCATCTGGTCAAGTGTATGCAAGGTGTTCTAGAAGCTCACCTAATCCATCAGTGTCTTGACATTATCCTCAAGCCACTCATCAGACGTATGATGTCAGACCCAGTCAGAAACCTTAGATATTGTTTCACTCCCCTGGCTTCATATATCATGGATACACCCCAGGCAGCCATGCTCGCCTGTGTTCAAGGAAAGACCTCACCACTCACCATGGCTTCATATAAGCAATTTGGTGATGCCTTCCAACACCCCCCACACAGAGCCAAAACCACCCTTACACAACTCAAGAGCATCAAATCTATGTGTGACCCTCGAAATGTCAAAGCCTTCTTTGCTACATGTGAGCCCAACCGCCTCAGCGGTGTTGTTGATCCATTCTGGTGCAACTGGCCATTTTCAGATCCAAATTTGTTTCTGACTCCGGAGGCCTTGCACCATTGGCATCGCAAATCCTATGATCATAATGTACAGTGATGTATTAATATTGTCAGCACAGAGGAGCTTTACTTTCATTTTTCTGTCTTACAACCGCTTGTGACATTCTGACATTTCAAACAGGGTATCTTGATGCTCAAGCAAGTCACCAGAAAAGCACAGCAGGACATACAGCATTACCTTGTTGCTGTCATCACAAATGCTGCACCTCCAGGCATTGTCATAGCTGTTTGTGTGCTAATGGACTTCCATTCCTTATCTCAAGCAGTAACCATTGATGGGAAACAATGTCAGAAGATCCTTGATGCTCTCAAGACATTTCACAACCACAAACATGAAGTTATTGCACACAGTGGGCATTGGGGTGCCAAGAGCAAAGACATCCTTGACAACTGGTACATTCCAAAGCTCAAATTGATGCAAAGTGTTGTGCCGAGTATCTATCAAGTCAGTTCCCCCATACAGTGATCAGCTGACACCACAGAACAAGCTCGCATAACTCTCATCAAGGATCCAGCAGAGTCTACAAATAACCAGAACTATGATCCCCAGATATGTCAATATCTGGATCACATCGAAAAATGTCGACATTTTCATACTGCAACATATATTGCTCAACAATTGCAGTCTCAGATGCACGCTGCCACTGCTGGATATAGAGATGACTTGGATGATGAGATCAATGATGACAAGAACACTGATGAAGCAGGTGATCTCCAGGCTGCCATCAGTGATTTCTGGGGGACTGTCATATCCCGTACCTCCGGATCTGGAATTCCGGATCTACTCCATTAAAGTCCGGTTCTCCGTCCTGCTATTCCACCCGGCACTCCGCCTTCATCTCCGCACTCACCCCTAGCTCCTTTTAGAATAGCTATTGCTCCGGTTACCAGTTATGTTCTTCTCCACTATGCTTACTGATCCGTCCATTCTTACTTCATTTCTGACTTCACTGCTTTGATCTGTTACACTTACTAATAGACTTTCCACATGCTTCGTACATAGCCCTTACCTTTGCTGACTGATTTACTTACATGATACCTACAGTATATAAACTCCTGCAATACTCCAGAACTCCTCAGTTCAAATATCATCTTAGTTCTGCTCATTCCTGCATCTCTGGACTTGAGTCTCATCTCTTGTCTACCTCCAAGTCTTGGGGTTAAACCTTAGGACTAAATCTCCGGCTCTACCTCAGGGTAGTCTAACCTCTGTTCTGTTTCTACTCCGGACTTGTCCACAGTAGCCTCACTCTGTTCTCTCATAGTCTTCCGGAGTTCCACCGAACTCCCCTGATGTCTGACCTCTGGACTTCCCAGACTTCCATCGGACTTCCCTTCTGCCCCTCGGAAATTAAGGGCATGTACTCGGGTAAGGGGTGCAGTGCACAAGCTGAAACTGAAGCCCTTTGAGTAACCTCCCCCTTGAGCACGACCTTAACAGGGACAGAGCATGTTGTATCAAATTTCTTCAAGAAGGCACAACTTGCCTTGTTGTCCACCACAGCGCCCAGACCACTCCACACATTTGTCATTGGCTCCACCGCCATACATCTCAATTTTGACCCCTCATCACAACACCAAGCTATCAATAATGTCACTGAGAAGTTCTGTTGGCCCAACTTGCGAGCAGCACTTGCTGATTACATTCAACAGGAGGGTCAGACTGTTCAAAACCTCCACAAGTTGACAGGACAATGTCGAGCATCACCAACCATGAATCTTCTATTCAAGCATCTTGATATTTGGTTCAAAGTATGCATGCAGCAGACACCACACCACAGTGGGTCAGCCCTCCTTCCTGCTCTGATGGTTAATGCGTCTCCACCAGATGCCAATTGGAAGTATGGCTGCTACATTGCTGCCATATTTACTGTTGATGGCACAGAACAAGGGCCTGCTAGTGGGCTTAAAGGTAACTTGACATGTTCTTCAGTGTTATTTGTTCTAAGATACAAATCTAGGACACATTGTTGTTGAGGTTCGCCTCATTATGTTACCAGTCTCACCACCAGGCAGAACTCTCCCGTGGGCTGCATGTTTCCTTACTTACATCCAATGTCTCAACATAGTACCTTAGCAATGTGGAATGGTATTGGAATGCACAACGTAGATGCATGTTCTAAAATGTGCCACATATGCAGGAGCAATACCTTTTGGGGACATCCTTCCCCTAGATCAACTTTGCTCCTTTGCTCACATTATTCCCTGCTTTGGTCCTGTCACTGATACTTGTCTGACACTACAAAACAGCTCTAAGTTCACTCAATCATTTTTCCTCAACAAGTACATCAATAAGGATTTTTACCACACTATCTCTGAGTTGAATGCAGCAGCATAGTAATATTAGCTCTATGTATTACCTTGTCCATACCAGTTTTCTTTTGAAAAAAAAATCATGCTCTGTGACCACTGTATCACGCTACAGGCCACTATATTACTGGACCACTAAGGCATCTGTAAGCACCTGTAAGCGCTGTAACCTGCTGTAATATAATCAAGCACTAATATTAAATTTTAGCCAGTTGCTACATGTCACTGTGGATGCTGTAAGTTACCACAGGTGGCTGTACTCGGCTAGGGCACTATGTCATTTTGAGGGTTTTGCTGATGGAGGGTAGGTGTACTGCATCACAAGGTCTTGTCCTATGGTCCTGGACTCTTGATACATTGTTCCTATTGGTTAACATATGCTGGGGAGAAATTTTACAAGTACATCTACTTAGAAATAAATACATGGGAACATATTTTGTGTTTTCCTATATATATGCTATATCTACTGATGTAGGACACTTCAGGGGGTCAAATAAGGATGGGAATCTCTTCATATATACTCCTAAACATAATCTGAATGCCCTGGGACACTTCCCTATCAAAGGGGCAAAAATGCGAAAGTGTACTTTACAAAGTTGAAAAAAGTAGAAGCTACTTTTTTTAGTAGATCCCTTCACCCAAATGTGACTTATTCTCAACTTTTTTTAGTAGATCCCTTCACCCAAATGTGACTTATTCTCAACTTTTTCACACTTTTTTCTGCTTAAAAAGTATGAGTGTATAAAAAAAAGTACAATACACCAACAAAAAAAGTAGATGAAGTGTAGAAAAAGCAGATAAGCATAAGGGTGTAGACCAGGGGGAAGATTCACAGTGAGTGATGCATAAATAGGCCTGTCCTCCATCCTCGCTTTCGCCACACCTCAGTCCTCATTGTCATACACCTGTGAGCCAGCAACTTGTGAGTGAGCATGGGGACTGCATCCATGTAAAAATCTGTTGCTGAAATCAAGGAGCTGTGATGAGGTCCATCAAACTGTCATGGTTGAGTTCATGTCATTCCAGTTTGCAGCCCATCAATGAGTTCTCAGGTTCACGTTTGCAATGCACATCATTCAAGTTATTGTGGTCAAGTTCATGTTATTCTAGTTTGCGGCGCAATGCACATCATTCAAGTTCATGCAAGTTCATGGTCCATCAAATGTCATAGTCTGGTTTCCCACATTTTTTCTGGGCTAGCATTTATGTTGTCTACTTGATCTTCTGGTTCTTCTGCAAGACAGATACTGTTTGACTAGCTATGAGAGTAGAGAGTAAGCAAGTACAAGTGGTATGTATACCAGTAAGGATTTGAACTTAAACAAATTGTTTGTATAGTTATCAGCAAACACCAATATTAATTCAGGCTCAGCAGAACACCTGTAATGTTTAATCATTTGTCTTGCATGTCATTGACTCAAAGTCCTACCTTCACACTTAACTCCAGCAATCTGTCCTATCCTTCAGTTAATTCTGCTCGCAAAGTGTGCAACTTTTCTGTCTTTTGCTCTTGCTCCCACTGTCTGCCGGTGCCATATCTTGCTACCTCTACTAATATTCAGGACATCATTTATGTGGATACAAGTGCATTGATGCCACCTGGACTTGAAGGAATACTAGGAAAGAATGGTGGCACTGGTGAGCAGGTTAGTCATGGACATTCAGAGCTGATGGGATGCGGTTAGATGTGGATGATGATGATGATGATGATGATGATGATGGGGCCCTCGATGTTGCGACCATGCTCAGGCCACTCATTGAATGTGGGCGACTCCAGCACATGTTCAAATTGTCCAAGAGTATACCTGCAAATCTGTAGAATTACTATGACTTTTTTTGTGTAATACATGCTTTTTGAGTAGTGTCAACTTTTTTTTGGTTTAGTGCCAACTTTTCAAGTGCTTTTCTCCTTTTCTACTTATTTCAGTCCCTGCTACTTATATAAGTGTGGTTGAAGTAAGAAAAAGCTGAAAAAATTTTGGAAAAGTAAACTCATGATGTCCTGATGTTCTTGCTCACTTTCTGAGTCACTGGACATGTTCACATTATAAGACTATGCATGTATCCACAGTCAAATCCCTTGTATCTATGGGGAACTGCCACAATTTGGTGGCAACTAATTAACACACACTATAGTGGAATTTTGTGTTGACAGTGAAATCAATGTCTATGCGTAGCTGTCAGTTTGTAGTGGTGAGCAAAGAAATCAGATCTATTGATTAGCAATGATATCTGATTTGTACAAATAGTGGTAATGAGACATGTGCAGCTATTTGGGCTTAAAACCCGCAGGGTTTTTGCAACCCGAAATGTCATTTTGAACCTGTGCAGAAAGTCCAGGATGAGCCGTGATTCCCAAATAGAAGGAGCCCTGTGACACATTGGGTGCAGCATGGACTCCCACTTCGAAGGAGGAGGGCTAAGTGAACATACCTTGTTCCCTAGCGTGGCAGTGGCATGGTGTAACGGGTGAACGGTTCGAGAATGGGTGATTCTTGAAGGTATGGAGCCATGATCATGGTGTGTTTTCGTAAGTAAATAGTGAAGGCGTCACTCGACCACCTCCCCATTGACTTTACGACATCAAAAGGTATGCCGTGCAGTAAGTACTCCAGTGTGCCTCTGATGCGCAATCCATGTCCTTTCAGATTGGTCATCCCCATCCTCTTGACTATCTCTCCAACCCTCTTCAGAAATGCTGCTCGCGTCAATGGTTGAATTCCTTTCGGATGTCTCCATGCAAATAGGTGGTTGTCGAGTGGTGGGTCATTTACTATGAAATGATTCAGGAGAGCTGCTTTGGGATCTGTTCCATCTGCCTGATGCGCCCAATATACGTCCTCGCAGGCTGGCGATGTCTTGGTGCAAGGTAAATGAATCTTAGTGACTAGCAATCCCTGTCTGTCCTCAGCATCTATTACCATGTTCAACCGTTTGACGTGCTTCTCCGGGTCGAAGATTTTCATAGCAGTTACAGTGAGTTCGCCCAATCAACAGAGAGAGTAAAAGGTGCTTGTCAAACACACGTATATAGCTGCGTCAAGCGGAGAGGATAATCCAAGGTTGGTGTGAATTTCAACAATAAATTTTGTGGTGAAGGGTTCACGTTTGGCTCATTTCGAGGAGACTGGAGTGAGTGCTGATGCCCCATCAAGTGTTGCTTTCATCTTGTCCTGCTGCATCTTCCAGGGTTGACCGTGCAATGTATGCCAAGCCTTCACCATGTATACGTAATTGGACAATGTTTTTTCCAGAATACAAGCCGGCGCAGCTCAAGATGAAGTTAAGGATTGTGAGTGTGTCTGCTGGACAGTGCTGCTCCTCCGGGATGGCTCTCTCATCACAAAATATGTGAAAAACCTGCTCCATAGCATTTTCTCGTTCCTTGGGCCCAGGAAAGATTCATCACCATCAACACTCATTGTAAGTCTTCCTCTGTGATGGCCAGGAATTTGCCATTGATGTCACGAGATGATCTCGTTTGAAGGGGAAACCAAAGTTTAAGATGTTCTCATGCTAAGCAATGTGGACGGAGAGGGGATGGCCTTGGCACTAACCCGGCCTTGTAGGGTTGCAGTTTAACTATTTCCTCTGCTGGTAAAGGGGCCTTGAAACGGCTTGCCATCACTGATGCCCCATTGCTCTGCGTGAATGCGATAGAGCTTGTCCGAGCTGGGGCCACTGTTACTCTCTGTGTGGACGACATCGGAATGGTCGAGAGCAGAGCCCTTGATGATGTTCGAGGAACTCACGCCATAATGATCTGGGTTGGTTGAGATGGCAAATGGGTCGATGATGAATGATTGGAGGGCTTCAGGGATGGGGAAGGTGGGGAGTATAAACTCTGTACTTCCATAGATCCCTCTGGAAGGGTCATCCGCTGGATTCGACTTGCTTGCAATGTATGTGGGGTGGAATGAGTATGGTGCTGAACAATGGTGAAGAAAAGAGAAGATCCTCCAGAAGATGATGTTGACCACCGTGTTCCTACTTCGACTGTTGCGCCATCCCTCAATGACTCCCTGATTGTCCCCAAAGACTCAGAAGTGATGTTCTGGCCCTCCCAATTGGACAAGGTGCCGAACGAGTAATTCAAACCTGATCGCCTCTGCCCAGCCAATGTCTTTTTGACCATCAAGGGTCTGCCATCCTTTATGGAGATGCCATGTTTGCCATTGAGGGCCAATGATGATAGCAATTCCAACGCCCGAGCTGGCATCTGAGAATGCGGCTGGGTCATGCAGAGTGAGCGGTCTTGGGATGGGTCGACCAACAAAGGGCTCCTGGAGGACTGTCGTCCACCATTCCAGATCAGCCGCCAGGTTTTTAGCGGGTCTCCATGGGAGAAACCATTTCTCAAAACCGAGTTGCAACATGGCTTCCATCAAGGTGAGGTATGCCCACCCCTTTGGAATGACAAGTGTAGTATGTAATAACTTGCTGTATAGTTGCTGGACGTCATTAAGTACGTGTGTTGCATGCCTCTGCCATGCATTAATCACTGATAGATACTTCTGTTTCTTATCTTCTGCCAAGTAAACGATGAGTCTAGCCAAATCCCACATAATCCCAATATAGGGATTATAGTAAGCAAAATGATGGTCCTTAGAAATTTCCCAAGGAATGCCAATGTCGTCTGATGCTTCGTCAATGTCAGATAGATTGAAAGAAAATAAACCATCCTCATGTGATCTCGGCGAGGACTCTGATAAGTCAATGACAGGAAAGTGACAATCTTCATCAAACTCTTCCAAGGTACCATCCTTGAATACGTGGCCACCATACCATATCCTTCCGCCACTTTGCTGTTGTCCCTTCTCTGTAATGGCTTGATGCCATTCCTTTCATTGTTCATTATACGATGCGAGATGTTTCTTGAGAATCTGAATGAAAAGGTGATCATCGACCCATCTGGATACTGGACCGATTCCTTGGTATCTGAAAAGGTCGAGACCTGCACCTGCAACATTTCCATATGCTCCCACTGACGGGCGCAGACCGAAACACATGCACGTGTCGATGCAAAAATGCTTGTCCAATATTCAGACCACTGAGCCCGGCCACTGTGAGGGATGAATGGGGACCGTTCAGTACGCTTCTGAGATGTCTCTGGTTGCAATCTGAGATCCGGGCAGCAGACAGCTAATTGTAAGAGCCAATACATGAAATGTCCCCCAAGTACTAGGGAAATTATCTGGATTAATGTAGGAGTTGATTGACAGATTAGGGAATTTGAATGAAGGAGTGTGTGGAAACGAGTAATTCTGAATGATGTGATAGCGCCCAGGGTGGCCGGGTTTGGGTATAATGGAGAAGGGTGAAGATTGAAAGGGCCTGATGAGAGTTTCAACCTCATTGGCCATAAGCAGCCCAATGTATCTCCCTTTCTCAAGCTCAGATTGAATAATAGATTGAAATTCCTGTTGATATGTAATGATAGACTCCTTGTTAGGCAGCGCTTGTGTGATTTTAATTTTAGGGATATTGAGACAAAATCCTTCACGGAGCCCCTCTGGTATGTGTGAATATCTGTCAAAGAGACCGGATGACGTGAGCTTCGATTGCCACACATCCGGGTTATAAGGGGTGAGTGGGTTAAGTTTTCTGTGCTCGAGGACATGCCTGAGCTCCATGAGTGGACACGGCACATCCTGAGCAAAAGTGCTGGCAATCGTGATTGACTTCGCTGCAGCTGGTAACCCACTGCCAATCACTGCAGATGGGCTTTCCATCTCGCATTGTGAGCATTTTTCCGACACGAGTGCAGATGGTGTCGAAGGCATCGTCCCATGTTCTGGGGGCCTTGCATTCAATGATTCTGTGTGGGTTTCGCTCAAGGCAAACAGTGCATGCGGATAGGACACCTCCACTTGCGCCTGAGTGAAAATCCTGACGGGCTCTCTGGATTCTGCCCCCTTGCTCAGGCAACGCTGATCGCTTGCACGACTCTCGTTGAGAGTCATGGCACTGATTTGAAGCAGAGCCACCATAGTGACCAAGTTGTTGATCTGACTGCATAAATGAAGTTGTAGCATGTGGCATGTGGCATGTGGCGTGTAGCATGTAGCATGTAGCAGGTGGTCGCACAGCAAATGATGCGTCGCACGTAATATTTTGTGCACAGATGAAATGTAAGGACCGAGTTCTTGGTAAGCTTTGGTTCTATTCGTTTGACGAATTGATGACTCTGACCTTGTAGTCTCACTCATTGTCCCTTTTGTTTCATTCTTCCCAGTATACCTTCTCTCTCATCTGCTCAAGTACTGTCTTGTTGACCTGAGATAAGTCATAAGGACCCATCGTAAATTTCATGGCGAAGTGCCATCACCTGCGTTGCTCGGCTTGATAGACCAGCAAGGTCTTCTGTGCTAACAGGTCTCGTAGAGACCAATATTTGTGAATCTGTGTGTTGTTCCAAAAGATCACCATCATTCTGACTCGATCTTCTGGCCAGTCAGCTTCTTCCATGGCTGTTATGAAACAAGGGCATGCTTGGCAGGAGTTTTCAAACGAGATATTCTGATCGTCCATGACAGAACAGGTGTTACAAGTCGAGGCCGAAGACACCCACGCGGTAGAACTGTCTGCCATTTTTGACATGATCATGGCATCGTCATCTATGGTCTTCTTCGCGTGAGCTTCATCTAGTCCATCATTGGTAAAGTACCATAACTCCATGTATTCTCCTTTGTCAATCTTTCTGATTGCGTAGGAACAGGGTGTGATGGACAGGTCGTTTGGTATCCCTGTGGATAAGATGGGAATGTACTTGTGCTTATTTTTCTTCCTTTCTTCTTTGTGTACAGATTCTTCCTCATCTACCCGTTCTTGATCAAGTCTATCTTGTTCTTTGTCGTTTAAACGCTGAAGGTGATTGCGTCTCTCTCTGTCTTCCTCAAGCTGTTGCTGCCATTGCGCCTTGTCAGTGTCATTGTTTGCCTGCCAGATGTTCCTGAGAAGTTGAATGGCTTGCTCTTTGGTGGTGTTGTTGTTGACCAATTGAGCTCGAATATTAGCAAAAGATAAATTGTCGTAGTCCAGACAGATGTCAAGATTAGGATCGTTGTGAATTCTCGGCATACTGTGAATAGTGTATTTATTCTAAAGGAAAGATGCGACGAAACGAGAGTGAAGTTGAGAACTTGTGAGTACTACTAGATGGTAGTACAAAGCAAGAAAGGTGAAACCACAAAAAGCTGTGTTGCCACATAGACCTCATTCTATGTACGTTCTCATTCCTCGAACTTATGTAGAATATAAGATCAGATATTTGCCAAAAAGTTGTAGCTGTAGGAAATGGATATAGCCTTCATCTTGAGCTTGAACGGGATATTTTAATAAGCATGTAACATGGGCAAAGCAGAATATGCTCACCCCCACAGTACAACTCCAATCAATGAGGTATAAACGGCCTACAGGTTTTCCCGTGGGGGACTTGGGTATTATGAGCTGGTGGCTGAATAGGGTGGCTGTGCATGGGGACTGACCAAGCCTTTGTATGATAGCGTTAAGGTGGAGTGAGGAGACCAGATCAGACGTGTGAAGGGAAACGTGTTAGTAGATCTTCGAGAGAACACGGATATTTGAATGAGTAGTAAAGCAAATATCTAGAATGAGTTTGATTGACGTTCAAAGAGAGATCTGAGGGGAATAAAACAAATTTTCGGGTGATTGAATTAATCAGCTAGAGGATTTGGTTTTTGTGTAGGAAGGGCTGCAGTTGCTCGTCCGAGACATGTTCTTTGCTTGGTGTCTATAAAGCTGAGGGTTCCCGAAAGTGCGTGTATCAAGACAAAAGTCAATGCAGATCAGGAGGAGGAGAAGAACAGCCCTTCGGAGCGCTAACTAATTTAGTATCGGGAGCAGACATTGGGTCTGAAGGAGAAGCAATACCAAACCAAGAAAAAAGCGCAGCTCACGACGGTAGTGTCTCCTTCGGAGACAAACCCACACACTTAGAGATGCGATTGGAACGGAGAGAGGAATGTGATTGCAGAAATGTGTGCCCATAGAGTAATGATAGGAAAGAGAGATGATTACGAAGAGGAGGCGGCACGTGGGAGACATTGTTGTCGTGTGTAAGAGTCCATGATGGTGTCTAAGTTCAACATGCGGTCATTGCTAATGGAAGATGATATAAAGAGAGGTAAAATGGTCTCGATCCTGCGCCAGTATTCCAGGAAGGAATTAGAGGTCCATCTGCCCTGCAAGGAGACTACATCTGGATGCACACCCTGGAGCAGCAATTCGGTGGCACCACCAATGCGAAAGGCATGACCAGGCAGAGGCGGGAAGCCTTGTGAGACCCAGACTTTGTTGCAGCGAGTGATGAAGTCTTGGTGCGTGAGTGGAGACCAACCCATTGGCGTGCAATATGCGAAGAGAGGAGCATGCGCAGGAACATTGCCATTGACGATGGTATGTTGTTCGATTGCAGCAAGAGGACAGGTGCGATGGGGACGTGCAGTGATGGAGATGGTGGCACCCTCCTCTTTCGTTGTCTTGGTCCACGGTATGCGAAAAGAGGCTGCGCGAGATGAGTTGGGAAGAACAAATATGGAGAGAGGAAGAACCAATCAGGAGACATGCTTGAATGGGTCAAAAAGATTAGGGCTCGGTATGACAAGTTCGCCCAAGCTGTGAGAGAGCTTGCTAAGTGATAAAGGTTATGAGAGAGAATGTGTATGCATACTGGCAACAGCACCAAAAGGCAGTAAGAGCTGCGGCGCCAACGGCGCAGTCAAAAGGGTCGATGAAAGACAGATTATCGAAAAGGATAGATAGCGCCTCAATGGTGACAGGTGGGCACTTGGCACGACAAGAAGAGGGAGGAACCATCTTGGAGAAACCGCATCTGGTATGATGTACCATTGCAGATGTGAGCCACGGTGCGCCATTGACGATGTGCCAGAATTGGAGACCGGCCATCCAGTTGTTGAGAGTCTTGGTGGCTGTGATACCAGCAAAGGCTGCGATAAATTGCACAATCAGTGCTTCCAATGCAGGCATGCGCTGAGTCTCAGGGACATTGATGGAGTTGCAGAATTGCATGAATCTAAGAAGACCAGCACTGTAATTGCTGTGCGTGTCCTGATCGAGCGAGCGGATCATAACCTGATGGAGCATGAGAGGAGAGAACAGAATAAGTGCAAGATGGCATACTTGAAATAAATGAAAAAGAGATGCGTTGGGGAAATTCTTTTCTAACTCTGCTTGCCATTCCTGACCGGCAGGAGTGGACCAAACAAGGAGACGATCACTAGCGAGGACATGCAGTCGGTGTTCAGATGGAGTAATGGAAGAGCTAGCTCTAGGAGGACGAGGCAAACGAGTACGAGAAACTTGCAATGATTGAGCTACAGATTGGCAGACGGACGAAGAGACTGAGGAGGAAGGATTGTTGGCCCAGAAGGCGGCCATGGCAGCGTGCACATTGACACCTTGCATAACCTGGCAATATAGCTCACTCTCCTTCATGGTCGAAAAACGACACGATATCTGAAGGTAGTGACGGAGGGAGAGAGAGGTGTGAGAGAGCGGAGGGTAAGATTCCTCTTGATATAGGATCTGCGAGGTTCGAAGCTGAGGTTACATAAGTGAAAGTTAATGAGAGATGCGCATCTCGAAGGAGTACCTCAGATCGTCGGATGGACATATTGATGAGATGATTGGAGCAACGTCCTTTCTTGAAGGAGGCTATGACGCCTTGATTATCACTACGGATAAGAATGTCGGCATCAGTGATGCATTTGCTATGGATGAGACAGATGGCGAGCTTGACTGCTATAGCCTCCAACCAGCCAATGTTGCGATGAGGGCCTCGCCAAGTCTGATTAGTGCGCCAGAAGGCCCATCTGGAATTCCAGAGTAGACCGATGCCGACATCCGTGGAGGCGTCCACCCATATGCCATAGTCGCGCGTGGGTGGACAAGAAGATAGATCCTGAGGAGGGTGCTTAGAGCGAAGAAGCTTCAGCCACCACTTGACATCAGCAATGGCAGATTTGGGTAACCAGCGAGGGACAAAGTCCTTTGAGCCGTAATCTGTTATGGCAGAGTAGAAACTAGAGAGATATGAGCGACCATGTGGATAGACAAACGAAGCATGATTCAGGAAGCCTGCGACGCTCTCAAGCTCGCATTTGGGAACTCTTGTGTTCTGAGAGAGTGAGTAGAATTTGGAGAGGCGCGCGACATATTTGAGGCATTTGCGCTCAGTAAGAGAGACGGACTTGAGAGGAACATTCCAGTGAAAGCCAACATAGTCACCCTCATTGCTGAAATCCTGGCCTTTGTCTGGATGCCAAGGTACCTTTGCAGGAGCTATGAGCAATTTCGCATGATTTAAATCATACTCATAATGATATAAGGAGCCGTCAGAGAAGCCGACGAAGAGACATGTTGGTGATGGGAAGCGGAAGATGCTGACGTCGTCAACCCACTTCTTGGAGGGTTTGATGTCAAGCTCACGCCAAATGGCGACAGTAGCATCGGCTACTTTGCCTTGAAGACCCGCGGTGGAGGTTAGACCAAAGGGAATGTTGTGATCTATGTAGAGTTTGCCCTCATGGTAGACAATGAGATAAGGTTTATGTGTGGGAAGACACGGAATGCCTCAGTAAGTTGCTTCGACATCTAGAGTAGCGAATTGAGCGCCAGCTGGGGCATCTCGTATCTGCGAGAAGTAGATTAGAGATATGATGCGCGTGGAAGAGATCCCGTGCCTTCAAATGAGTGAACATGTACATAGGGTGCGTATGGTCTTGGCGATGACGCGGTAGCATGTTCGGGACTTGCAAAGAGCATCCGAGAGGGTGATGTGAGAGCGCGTGATGAGATGTACGTACGATTTCTGCGAATTCTGTTGCTGTACCCCATTCTGTAGGGTACTCACTAGCATCAATCTTGTTGTTGATGGATGTGCTCTTTGAGCCACGATAAGAGAGATGACGACAAACATGATGCTTATCAGGAGCACCATTAATGCCCTTCTTGACGACAATTTGAAGCGGAGATGAGCGAAAGTGGCCGATCTTGGCGTAGAGTTGCTCATGAGTGAAAGGACCCGAGAAGTGACCCTTAGCTAACTCATCTGCGATGTACTCATTGCAGATGTCATGGAAAATGTCCGCGCCTGGTAAGTTCTGCAGAGTATATGATGAGGTGAGAGGAGCCATGTCACCAATGGGAAAGCCATGGCGAAGTTTCCATGTAAGTTCGGGAAACTGATGAGTGAGATTGGTGACTTCGAGCAGATGATCAAAACCTTCAGGCGAGTATGGTGTTTTGACAAGAGAGTAGTCGGCATCAAGATCATGCGGAGAACAATGTTTTTGCAGATTATCGAAATATATGTGCCTAGGGGCAGATGCGCAAGAGGGTTCAAGATGAGGGACATGCACCAATAAATGATCCTCTTCGACGAGGTCAGAGGCAGGAGCGAGAGAGGGCACCATGTTCGGCACGCCCGCAGAAGGAACAAAGGTGTTGTTCGGAGTGGTCTCATTTGCATTGATGTCAAGGATTGTTGAGATTGAAACCAATGCAGAGTTGGGAGCTATTGGAGCGTCTGCAAAGGTTTCCGCCTGAGTATTTCGCATAAGTTTGTGTTCCCTTCGGCAAAGTCTCTTCAGTGCATGCCGAGAAACGATGGCTGGTGCGACCACAGATGATGCACATGGGGTCGACAGACTTGGTAGGCTTAGCGTCTCGAAAGGAGGACGGTTCAGCGTCCAACTTCTTAGCTTGTCGCTTGACGGACAAATCTTTGTCATAAAGTTCAAAGCGAGAGGAAGGAGCAGAGTTAGAAGAACGATCGACGAGAGAAGAACGGAGGTGTTCGGAGTGACGAAAAAGTTGATCTTGTAGGGTAGTGTACTTCTTCTTCTGTAAACGATGAGTCCACTCTGCTTCGTCATGCTGATGTGGACGTAGTGCATAGTTTTGCCTGGTCTCGATATCGAACTCGAGAATGGCGCGAAAATTCTTCCAAACGGCTTCATCTTTAGCAAGGGTGGTGAAGTGAGTGTTCCAGCGCTTGACGGCCTGTGCGTCACCAACATCGGCAATCCATGTTAGATAACGCTGAAAGGCCTCTTGCCAGGTGAGAGGGTCAATGTCCCACTCGCTTTCAAATTGCGACAGATCTAACAGATGGAGGGATACTCCATTGACGTGCACCTTGGTGCGTTTGAGGGAATGTCCCTCACAATGAAGGTGTTCTGTGTTCTTGTTAGAGAAAAGCGTCAAGGGACAGTATTCACCAGCGTTCGCTAGATCTTGAATAAAACGATGGATCCCAAAGTTGTAAGATGAATCCAGACCGCTCGAGGTAGCAACCTCTTTTGAGCTGTCAAAAAGGACCTTTGAGATGGGGGCAACGTTCGGTCTGACGCCAGAGACTTTAGTGCTGGCTATGCTGTCTAGCACTGCAGCCCCCTGAGCTTGTGAGTTAGGAGAAAGATTGACGAAGGCAGAGATCCACTGTTGCAGAATGTTGGCCGTAGTGGAGACGGGAGGAACGGGAAGCAAAGGCTCATCAGCAGGGACGTTGAGGTCCCCTGCATTCCTACGCAGCTGCAAGGCTGCGTTGTCAGCTGTACGTCGATTATTCTCAGTGACGACTTGAGCATGAGTCATTTGGGGCCCCGCGACGACAGGAGTAGCCGAGGGATTCGTAGAAGCTGGTCCCAAAGGAGCAGAGGAAGGGGTGGCTACAGAATTACCTGACGTGTTAGAGGGGGCGGCGGTAGAGGTCATGATTTACGCGTCAGAAAAATTGGACTAAAACTGTAAGGCGCCGCACAAATGGGGAGAGCGAAGAAGAAGAGAGAAACACGAAGGCGAATCTTCGAAGCGGAGGACTATTTGAGTGCGAGCGCACAGACCAGAGCCATTCTCGTTCAGAAGCAACGAGAATGCGAATCTCCACAAGGGCGCTTACAAAGGCCCTTTTCACATGCGTCAACGTTCGCAAGCTCACGATCCGCTCGGAACGTACACGGGGACTTGGACTTTCGGACTTTGTACGTGTTTGGTCGATGTTGAGGATTTTCCAATTGTTCCAACTTGCTCGTGGCTCGATACATATATAGTGAGTGAGATTGTGTGAAGGAACGGGTGCCATGCTACTAGTACCGTCCCTCACACAACCCTCACATGATGAATCTTGTTGGCGTGGTCAACTCTACCGCCAACGAAATTCACCATGTCCAACACTGTAGCGCTCGAGGCGAGTCTTTGGGGATGACCGTCCCGCTGAGGCGCTCGCTGTTGGTGAAAATACATGACAGTCAGCGACTCAGAGTGTCGACTTTCTATCGCACTTGACAACTTGTACGATCCTCAATCATTGTTCTGAGGGCTAGTAGCTTCTCTACGCTAGGCGTCCTCAGAGAAGTGATCGAGCGTCAAGATCGTTCGGTCAATCAAGTGTTCAACAATCTGGTTCTCTGGGGTGTTTAGATGCCTGCTTGTCTACTGTGGGTTCGAGAAAAACTCAGTTGTTTACCAGCTGCGATATCTCCGCTCTTGCCTCCATCCAGATCGCTGCCTTGTCTGTGTAAGTTGTCTGTCGATATTTCCTTTGCAGCACTGTGTCCTGTCTGGATGATATGGTGGGAACGAACAATCTGCTTGTCGATGAGACCTGGAGGTTCGTAGCTGATGTAGGTTGATCACCAACATGCGTACCTTAAGAAGGTCGCAGATAGTCTGGACCCTCGTCTGGTGGAGTCTGGCAGCGTTATACTACGGAACTCAGCAGTCTTGAGCCCGCTAGTATTTCCGCTCTTTCCTCCATAGGTCGTCGTCTTTACTGCATCGTTAAGTTGTCTGTTAATATCTTCTTTGCTCCCTACTGATCTTGCACAGTGTCCTATCCGGTACCAAACATTGTGGTTGTTGGTGAGACCTTCTTGAGGTCTCAGTGTCGTTGTTTCTTTAATTAACGACACGCGTACCTTGAGAAGGTCTCAGAGATCTAGAGTCTGTCGTCTGGCTGAAATCCGGCTACGTTCTACTACAGAGCAGAACGAGAAAGAGTATGTCCTCGCGAATTCGACGATCATGCCCAGCGAACATTAGACATTGCAAGTGCGTGTCAGGTAATATAACTAACGAGCAGAAATTGGTTCGAGCCGGGAGATGGCTGTTTAATCATGTCAAGTCACCCTTCTCGAGCCAACTTCTTCCCGGTTCGTGGACAGTTGTCCAAACGTACATGGACTGACGAAGATCGTCGGAAGAGAGCTGTGAGTCGGAAACTTTCGGATACGTTGTGAACCTTTTATTCTGATTATCGCATGCATACATTCAGGGAAGTGCTCGACTGCTATGGTACCCTACATTTTGACAATGTACGACGGACAGTCATATGCTAATTGGGGAGTTTGTGACAGGGATCAGACACGGCGGTGCCG
This sequence comes from Suillus paluster, assembly GCF_016628075.1. NCBI lineage: Eukaryota > Fungi > Basidiomycota > Agaricomycetes > Boletales > Suillaceae > Suillus > Suillus paluster. Next base: position 56,066 of record NW_024537626.1, read on the forward strand.
AGCTTTCCAGGAAGTAAATTTGCCAGCATGTAAGTCTAACCGCGAGCTTACAAACGTTGATGTAACCCTTTCTCTTTCTGAATTCCGCCCCCATCTAATGGCGCAGACGACGACTTCTTCGCTTAATTCTTAGACACTGACGAGTTCACAAAGGCCCCTTCCCTTCCTTCCCTCAGCGTCCCTTCCTATGACTTTCTGGCGCTGCTCAAGGTAGCGCCAGTACTGGTGGCTCAAGCCCTGAGAGCATGGACGATTCTACTCCCATGTTCGCATGGACCCCCAACTCGTCGGGAACACCTGCTACATCCTACGACTAATCAGACCAAGACTCTGACTCTGACCACGACGACCGAGAGCCAGAACTTGCTCTCCCAAACAGTCCCACCGCGTTGCAGTCGGTGCTTGTCGTACGTGGACTCGTACAGTGAGGATGTATTACCCTGTATGCTGTAGTACGTGGCCTCCTCTGCTGTCGCTACTGATTTTCATCGTGGTCCAGTGAAGATTGGCTTTGATATACTGTGATACCAGCCGTTAGTCGTGCGTCAACGTTCCCGCTCTGTGAAGCCTCATATATGTTGTGTTATCCCATATCAAATCCCGCCCATGTCTCGTTAACGCCGCGTCAAGCCTCCCCCACGATCTCCCACGATCTCCCATGCCGCATCAAGCCTCAATCATGCCACGTGAAACCTCGATTACGCCGCGTCAATTCCGCGTCACACATCAATCACGCTGCGTCAAGCCTGTTGTGTCAAGAATACTCCACATCCTATTTCCAATGCAAGGTGTGCTGTCAATATCATATTTGTCTGTTGTTCACTCGAACATACTCGACCCGCAAGTTTCTTTGCCCAGTCATAGTCTTGGATCCGAAAACCTCCCCACTGCCCAGGCTGTAGTTCGCGTATACGAAGTCAGAATTCAATATGCAGATGACGAAGATCGCTGAAGGTCATACGGTTTTGCGCCATCCGACGGTTGACCCTCATCACGATGTTAAAGAAAGTGACAAACACAATTGAAGAAATCGAAACGCGAGTAGGGTCGTCTGCAAATGGTTCAGGAGCAGCATCTACCTCTGACCTGAAAGCGAAAATGAAATGTCAGCGGCTGCGCGCACGAGTGCAGTTTGCGACAGTTTGTGGGTCGATGTACCTAGCTGGATGGAATGATGGGACTACTGGTCCATTACTCCCTCGGATACAGGCAGTATATAGCGTAGGTAATTTCAAACGCCCACAGTTATCTCTGAAATTGACTCTCCTACCGTCCTGACAGCTGAATTTCGCTGTCGTATCTCTGATATTTGACATCGCATGCGTTGTACGATTTCACTTCTATACAAGAATCACTGATGTCTGAGTTACTGGATAGGGCTTCCTATCTGGAACACTCGCAAATCTATATCTGGACGGTAGATTCGGCTTCGGGAAGGTAAGTCATCCGATTCGATGATCATTTTTTACGATCTCTGAGATAGGCTCCGTGGTTTAGGTGATTGTGCTTGGTGAGACCAAGTATTGCGCTGAGGTCATAGTCGCCTTATTATTGTCCAGGATCAGCGTGTCAAGTTATAGCGTACGCCATAGAATCAGCTGCCTTGCCATTTCCTGCATTCGTACTAAGTTACGCCATCAATGGCTTTGGAATGGCTCTACAGGTAAGTGACACAAGTGATTCTACAGCCCAAATGATCTTGGAACCAGGACGCACAATCGAATGGTTTTGTGGCTAGTCTCAAGGATAGTCCCGAGACGAAAATGGGGATACTCCACGCGGTAAGTGTTGTCTTTACGTGAGCTCTCAATTTATCTTGCTATTGAAAGGTATACGGTGAGTTATACCTTCTTCTGTGTGGTGCAACGTAAAACCGTGATTAAGATCCTTTTCATTTAGGAGCTGACGCTTTGTCATCTCCTTTGGTAGCAACACAATTTGCTCAGCTCCCGCATTGGTCATTTCACTACCTGTGCAGCCTCGGTGTCGCGTTCATGAACATTGTGTCGTTGATTGCAGTCTTTGGGCCGAAAACACAGGATGGTATGAAGAGCACTCATGGACATCATTGAGGAAATGGCTAAGCATCTCATAGAGTGCCTCGATCAGATTGGACAGCCAGCGGGCGAAAAGGGCACGAGTGAAAGTAGCCAGTTCAACCAGATATTGCGACTCAGAGAAGTGCACCTCCTTGCCTTCTTCATATTGGCGTTAGTAGGAGTGGAGGTCATTGTAGGTGGTGAGTATGCAACTCAAGTGTAAAGGATGTTCACTCAGATTGGTCATGGTCCAGGCTGGATGGTGACATACATCATCGACGTGCGCGGTGGAGGTCCAAGTTCGGGATATATCTCATCAGGATTTTGGGGAGGTAAGCTCTTTCGAGCATGTTAGGGGGTTCCACTATATATTTACAAATAGGTATCATGATTGGCCGCGTCGTTCTTTATGGGTGAACAAAAAGGCAAGTCGATATCCCGTCCACGTAAGATGCAACATTAATGGATGCACAGGTCGGGGAACGTCGTGTCTTGTTCATTTACTCCATCTTCGCAATTGGGCTAGAGCTAATAGTATGGCTGGTGTCTTCGCTCGTTGGCGGAGGCGTGGCGATCGCAATGATGGGTGTAATTTTGGGACTGATGTACCCCATCGCTATGAATCACGCAGTACGCATCCTCCCTGAGTGGCTCGTCACAGGTACCCTCGTGTTTAGCAGCATGAATATGGTCAACTGAAACCTGAATTTAGGGTCGATCGGCTGGATAGCAGGTTTCGGACAAGCAGGTTCTGCGCTCTTACCGTTCTTAACGGGTGCCATTGCATCTAAGACGGGAATCAAGAGTGTACAGCCATTGTGAGTGTTCTTAATAGTTCTGCCTGTGCCAAAACCAATTAACTAGACTGGCCAAATCCCGTATTTTCTGCCTTAAGCTCAGTTTGCGTGTCTACGAACTCAAACTTTGTACGTGTTTGGTCGATTTTAAACTTGGTTCGATATACGTGGTACTCTTACTGTCGCTACTTATCCAATTGATATCGTCCCATAACCTCACATGATAAATTTCGCTAGGGGTCTTCAGGCCTTTGGCTACTCGGATGACAATCAGCGACTCAGCTTGTTGTTTCTGTCGCATTGACAATTTGCACGATCGTCGATCACTGTTCTGAGAGTTCTAATGATGGCTTCAAAGTTCAGATACGTTAGGCGTCCTCAGAAAAGTGATCGAGGGGAAGATCGGTCAGTCAAGTTTTCAGCGATAGCTGGCACGAACTTGATCTCAAGTTTTTTTATCAATATTCCGCTCTTTCATCCATACTGATCGCCGTCTTCCAATCGTCTGCATCGTCAGTCGTCTGTCAACAGAACTCAGCAGTCTTGAGGCGCCCATCAGTGTTTCCGCTCTTTCCTCCATCCCGATCACCATTTGTCTACATTATTAAGTTGTTTGTCGATATTTCCTGTTCTTCATATTGATCAGTGTGGATTAATTCCGGACATCAAACATTCCGATTGCTGATGAGACCTTGTGGAGGTTCGTATGCTAATGAAGGGCTAATCGTTGACTTGCGTACCTCATGAGGTTGCAGATAGTCTGCACCGTCGTCTTGTGCAATCTGGCTGCGTTTTACTGCGGAAAGTTGAATTGAAAAGTTGTCATGGCGGATAATATAGAAGCAACACGGGAGACTATGTAAAGCTAATTACGTGAATACACACTCGTAACCATGGGTCAACATGTCCCACTTGGAGCAATCAACGCCATCAAACTGAGTCTGCAACTCCACGAAGCTTGTTGGTCCGTTGAGCGCATGAGTTCAAGTGGTGCCTTTCAGCCACTTCCGTCCTAAAAACAAGCGGGTTGTTAATGTCTACATCATACACAGATAGTAAAACGCACGGCTTATTCAAAATACTGTCGGTGCCCTTGTATAGCATGGCATCGTAGAAGAATGCGCCCACAATCATACCAAAAATCGGGCCAAGGATAGGGCACCAGAGCCAATACTGATTCCTGAAATTGAAGACTTCGCGACCATATCCAACCATGGCGGTGAGGATACGGGGGCCTAGGTCACGAGCAGGATTAAGGGCGGCTCCAGTATCCATACCAAGAGATGAAGCGATGGCAAGGATTATAAAAAATATTGCAACAGGTAAAATGCCGGGAGGCGTAGGGCCATTTTTTTTATCCGTGGCCATGAAAATTCCAGTGATGAGCATAGCGGACCCTATAAACTACATCCGGTCGTCAGTATGCATTCGATCGAAGACTGTTAGTTATGCATGGACTCACTTCAGCGAAGAAGGCGGAGACGGAAGGGAGGTAATCGGCCTAGATGCTCATAAGTTCAAGGAAGTCATACCGCAACAGGAGGTCAAAACTCACTGCGTAGGTCCCAAAAAGGTTACCAGTTACTGAAATTGTACGAATATTGGAACCCCCTTCAACGATGTTGATTGCATGGTAGTAAGTCGCGTAGACTACACCTGATCCACACAAGGCTCCCAGAAGTTGTGCAAGGAGGTAGATGGGAACTTTCTTCCAAGGGAACCCGCGGACAGTGGCAAATGCTATAGTGACCTTGATGGTAGTCGGCAATCATTTCATGCAAAAATATTGATGGTGCACTCACTGCGGGGTTCAAATGACCACCTGAGTAGTTTGCAGATATCCATACACCAAGGGAGAGTCCTGCCGAGCTTCTAAGGAAGATGTCGACGCACGAAAATACGAGGGTACTCACCTAGGGCCCAACATATGTTGGACGTGAGAGCGTCCTTTGAACAAGCACTAGTGAGCTTCAGTCCATCCATGAATTTCAGCGCCTTGAACTCACCCCCCGAGGGCTGGCAGACACACTTGTGTTAGCGGACAGATTCGCCTGGCAATTGCCACCACACCCAATCAGACATAGGATGAAGGCACCCATAAACTCGGCTGCAGGTGCGCTGATGTGCTCCCTGAAACAGGTTCAATCAGCAAGCGTCAATCATATGAGGTTGAGCACTACCTGATTCCTGACCATCGATTGGGGTACCGGGTGCATTGGTCGCAGTCAGCGAAGTCAACAATGCCTGTGGCAGAGACGTCGTTGGCTCGAGTCGCGTGGAAGGTGCTCGACGTCTCGTAATGATGCAGAGTGGGCTTTTCGACGATATCCGACATCTTACACTACGCAAAAAGAAGGATCGAGTGCTAAAGCTGCTGGGGAAGAAGTTTTGGCAACCCTTTATAGCCTGGTTGTTATCGTCTATGATTAATATCACGTACAGGCGTTCAGGAATCCGAACATGAGTGTAACGGTCCAGGATAGACTGCCTGCAGAAAGATCATACATACTTGTACATATTAGCCGATTAGAACGCATGAACTATCAATTACGTACCTCGTTAAATTAATTCTCGACCACTCGTTTTTGCACAATCGTATGTACTTCGTTGCATCGATTAAACTGTAAAAAACCGCGCTATTCCATGCAGGGAGATATCGGACCAACAGGGTGTGTTATTCTTGACATCCAGTGCGGCGTTGTGTCAATGTCATGGCCGTCGGCTCTTTCCATCGACTGAACCGAGTTTAACTCGGCGTAAAATCTCATCGAGCCGGTCTAAAGTAAACGACGTTATACGTCTAAAGAGACAGGACTTTGTGAGTCCTGTATCATCAGTAAGGAATGTATTATGTATCGTAGGATATGACTTACCCCCAGTCGAGTGTAAGAGACTGGGGGAAAGAGAGAGGGCCCATCAGTAAACCGATGAGCCACCGATATTCCCATATTTTGTAAGCTGAAATGCTCTTTCCTATACATGACGTTATAAAACAATGTAAAGTAATGTAATATATAAGTCTGAACCGAGCGTCACTAGTTCACTGGTGAATTGGCGTGATTACATTGCTTTAGATTGCTATTACGAGTTCATGGTACCCTGTTATCACTCAGACCCTTTGGGACCTTCCTCGGTTCCTTCAATCCCTAAGGAAATAAGGTACGAACACGGAACCTTACGGATATCACAAAAGACCTCGATAACCGCAATAATCAATATGTAGTTCCCCACTCCCAATGTTGACTTTGACTTTTCAGATCAGTAATGTGCTCTTTTTCCTCGCGAGCTTGGTCCTATTGTACCTACCCACTCATTGGAATCTAGAACATTCCTTATTCTCGTGTGAGTTATCATCCCGCACCGTTGGTGAGTTTTTATTAACCGCTCGTCTTCCATATTTTTTAACTTCGGAGTACTTAGGCGCTTGTATTCTCGTTCCAGTCAACTTAACCCTCCGCTCGACACCTTTACGGCCATGAGTAGGCTTCGCCCCCCACCTCCCCTTAAGCTGCCTTTTCTATCCTAGTCGTCTTTCCACCACACTTGTGTTGTTGCCAAGATTGCACTCGGTCTTTGGACGATTTTGTTTCTACGCGTTGCATTAGCTTTTCTACTCAGTGCAGACCATGTTTATTTTATATATGTATTGCAATAAATTCAGTGGACACTTATCCAAACAACCCTCGTGCTTTTTCACCACCGCAATCGACTCGGAAGGCACTTGAAGACACCGACATACAAGGCCTCCGGGGCTTAGAGTTGCGGCCTGGCGCGGATACTTCCAGTGGGCTCAATCTCTTTGCAAACAATACCCAAACAACACTCGCGCGTTACACCCACACCCAATGGACATACTGGCCATGCTTCGAGCAACACTCCCGGATGATGGCTGTAACATTAAACTGAAGCGAACATGTCGAGTAGAGTCTGGGGTCTTTTCGTCGTGAGTGCCGTGAGGGTCACGGGTTGATTTCCAACTTGATCTGAGAGACGGCCTAGTTTACGTTCACATTTGAAACTTTCTTCAGCCATAAGCGCCGTGCGCTCTCATTGGTACTTAGGCGACGCTAAGCGCTCGGCTACATACAGGCTCCGCTTGATGAGCACTCGACGAGCAGCCCCGACTTCTAGACCGGGCCAACAAAATGTTGGCGGCGTCAGTTGCAGGTTCGTTTAGCTTCATAAAGTACTTCTTGAATCATGATCCCATCAAAGTGCTTCGAAAGGAAAGGCTTCGGTTGCGCTGAGGTGACGTTACAGCAACTTCTTCGCAACTTTATCGGCCGAAATAGGTTGCTTGAATGGCTACATAGCAACTCCTTTTTTCTACCCACCTTGGGCTCGAGATCAGCTTGGCGACAAATTGAGTAGAACCTTTCTCCTGAGGGACAAGGTCGCTTCGAGGCAGAAACTTCGCTGCGTCTTTGGACAGTCAACTATTTTAGAACCTCCAGCGGACCTGCAAAAGTTGCGAAAGATCATCTTTTGATGTAAGACGGTGTCTCGATGCTCGTATATCAGAAGCTGCTGGTTTTCTGTGTTGGATATAAGACACGATCTATACACTCTCATTTGTTGTTGAGCCATTGTACTTCGTGCTACTTATCAATAGCCAAGGCAAGCACCGAATTCGCGCAAAGAGGTCAGCAGCACAGCAGGATCTATAAACCTTGAAGCTTGGCGGTGAAAGTTCAGCCAAGATAAACAGCACCTTATCTTCGCCAGGTCAGACGGTCCCTCGCATTCTTGTCAACGAGAATTGAGCCCATGACCGGCAAGGTGCTTGTGCTCGTCACAGGACATTCCGGAAGTAGCATATGGCGTCATTTCTTCTCTCGTTGAGATATAAAAATCTCAAGACCTCATTAATGTTTACTGACCTATGATCCGATGTTGGAGAAGATAGGATATCCGACGGCAACTTACTTTCTACCTTAGGTGCGAAGGTTGAGACGTTCTCTTGCGCCATGGCATTTATATTATCTCCCCGTCCCAAGCGGTCTCGTCGCTGGGAGGGGTTATCAGTCCGATCTGCAGTTTTCTTGTCCATGAAATCATTGTTAACGAGAAACCATCCTCCACAAAAGCATGTTGTTCAGCACGATTGGAGCCGAGTCATGTTATCCGACATATGGGTGAGGTACTTACACTGCTTGTAGGCACGATATCGTTCATGACGAATGTGAAGCTCGGGGGAGTGCGTACATGCAACACTTATCAGAGTTGGCTAAACTGCCGTGATGTAAAGACCACATGAGGTTCATTGGGTTCAGATACGGAGTCACGGACGAACCAACGACAGGAGTTGCGGTGGTATTAGGGCGGGGGGTCCGATCTCTGTTTCAGCAGTCACGAGACTGGCGGCGAAAAGAAAAAAGGGTCAGTTGATAGGAACGTGGTGTCACTACTAAATGCATTCCACAAAATGAGGTGGCTGATATGAGAGTGAGAATAAGTAATGCACGTTCGACGCTACGAAATGACGAAAGAAACTCAGGGATGTCACTTGAATGTCACTTCGTGTGCTTGGAACTGCTTGGAAATCATTCCTGCTGGGTCGAATAAGAATAGTAATGACATGAGCGACCGTTATGTGGCGTAATGATTTGGTGATGATCGATGATCATTGATCAACGGTTTGTAGTTTTTTGCATCCTCAAACTTTGTACATGTTTGGTTGGTTCTTCGAATTTCTCCGAGCGTGACTCATTTACCTCTTGGTTCAATACCTCCTAGCAATGGTGAGTGTTGTGTGAGCGATGGGTAACATTACTACTAGTACCGTCCCTCACATAACCCTCATACGATGAATGTCGCATCAGCCGCGAACTAAATACATCGCACAAACACTTTCAAGCCCAAGGTCTTTTGGGATACTGGAGTCAGTGTGACAACTCGCACGACCGTCGATCATTGTTCTGACAGCCCCTATCACCAGGCTCAGGTGGCGTCAAAAAGGTGATCGACATCGTGGTAAGATCGGTCTGGGCATTTAGATGGCTGTTGATGACAGGTTACTTAGCAGTCTCAAGACGAGCCGTTCATTGTTAAGTCATCTGAAAATATTTCCTTTCCTCATACTGATAACAGATTGTGTACTGTCTGGATTATTCTGCGGCACCAAACACGAAAATTTAACCGACGACACCAGTACCTCAAGGGCGTCGCAGAGTCTGTGCACCGTCGTCTGGTGGAATCCGGCTGCGTTCCACTACAGCGTCGATATTATGGTTAGTCGAGGGTAAGATCGGTCAATTTTTCGGCAATGTTAATGCGGCGATGTCCGCAGTCTGGTTCTGGTTTTCTGGGTGTATTATTTACCCGCATGTTGATGATACGTTCGAGCATGAATTTGGCAGTCCGCTAGTATTCCACTCTTTCCTCCACCCTGATCGCCGTCTTGTCTGCATTGTTTTGTAAGTTGTTCGTCTATTAATATTCCCTTTGCTCCGTGCTGATCACTATACAGTGTCCCGTCTGGATTATACGGTGGCACGAAACATTGATATTTTGATTGTTAATGAGACCTTCTTGAGTAAGGGTGTCTCTGATTATGTTAATCGACGACGCGCGTACCTCGAGAAGGTCGTAGAGATCTAGAGTCTGTCATCTGGCCTTTCCGGCTGCGTTCTACTACGGCACTCAGTAGTCTTGGGTCGCCCACGCTCTTTCTTGATCGCCGTCTAGGCTGTATCGTTAAATTCTCTGTCAACATCTCCTTTCCGCCATAAGTACTGATTAGCGTGTCATGTCATTTCGATTGTCGACGAGACCATCTTGCGGCATGTGAGTTCGTTACGCGCCCCAAGAAGGTCGCAGAGCTGTCATCTGGTGGAAATACGGCCTTGTTCTACTACCGAGCAGAACGAGAAAGAGTACGTCCTTGCGAAGTCGAGGATTATGCCCAGTCAACATCGGACATTGCAGAGGCGTATAACATAACCCAACTAACGGGCAGAGGTTGACTCCAGTGGAGTCGTCAGTCACCCTTCTCGAGCTTATCTTTGTGGTCCGTGGACGATTGTCAAAAATGGACAGCTAACGAAGATGATCAGAAGACACCTGTGAGTCAGACGCTTTTAGGGATGTTGTTCTTGTATTTTGATGAGCGCATGCATACATTCAGTGGAGAATGGGACATCGAATACGCCCAGAGATAAGTAATTTCAAACACCGACGTGCCGACAAACACCACATCAATCACATCTTGTCAGGGTGTCCATATGTTGGTGTGCATCATATGTAGTCTTATTATCTCGGGGTGACCATATTATCTTGGAGTGATCGTATATTATCTCGGGGTAATGAAATCATGCTTTGTATGGCAAAAGGGAAGACAGTGACAATACTCTGAATTGGTGGCGAAGAGACCAGTAGCAGACTAGTAAAGTAAAATGACCGGATCCCGTATGACGCCGGAGTTCCGTTTCTCTGGAATGAATGATCTAACCCTGGCGCAAGACCAAACTCACCAATAAAAGGAAGGGTTTCAAAGCGAGAGCAAACTCGATGATTCAAGATTAAGAGCGCAAGGAAACGCTGGCGTGAGAGTGTAATGTTGAGAGACCCAGCGTCGGGAAGTGATCCTCTCAAGTGTGAAAGCTCGGTCACCAAGTACCTTCTGAACTGTACGTGAGTGAGGGGAAATGTTGGCGTCGACAAAACTCGTATATAGAAGGACAGACCAAGGACAGACGAATACATTTCATGCATGTCAACATATTTTGGAGCTGCAGTGTTAACACAGCACGGTTAAGCACGTCGCAGAGCATTTTGGGCCAGTCACGGATCGTTGATGTGTTTGCCACACCGGAGGAAGTGCTAGTGATGTGGAGTGCATTATATTGCACTCGGAGGGCCAGGACTTGGCGGCATGGCGTACGATATGGAGTAGAGGGGGAGAGTCAAGAAATAGTTATATGATTAGCGCTTGCAAAGCGAAGTGGTAAATCGGCCTTCTGTATCTTGAAGATATTATGTGTTGTGGAAAAGGACGAGAGTAAGTAAGATGCGCCTCTATTCGACTTACGGACTCTGCTCCGACTAGCGGTTGTCGGTGTTTCGGATTTCTGCGACAACGCCAGCGAGGCTCTTGGTTCGATACCTTGACCAACTCTTGCTATAGCACCATAACCTCACATGAATGACTGGATTACCTCAGCTGCGAATGAAATTTATTATGTCCGACGGATGATGACGGCCAGTGTGTTGTTCCTGTCGCAATTGACAACTTCAAATTGCACGATCACTGTTCTGGGGAATAACAGTGACGGGCAGTTACTGTCAGTGTCCAGAAAGGTGATCGAGGGTAAGATCACACAGAGTTGGTTTGCCGTTGGTTTGCTGCGCTAATGTTTGGGCGGTGATGCATGATGCTACGAATTTTGTCTGCTCTGATACTACAACAGGAACTCGGCGCTTAAGTGGAATTTTCACATGACGCTCACGCAAACTGCTTCCGCGAGAGCAAACGTTCCGAGTCCGTCATTACATTTTGTACTAGATGTACCAGCCTGGCTAATTGATTAATCGATACACTTCTAGGGGCATCATGTGGTAAGCGCCATCTGAGCCATCACTCCCAACACAAGCATCCCAATCATCAGGCTGCCTCCAACACCACTTCCGCTCGTGCCAACACCTCTACTGATATCTCCCGGCGACAGACCAGTGTAGTTTGAAGAGGGTGATGGTATCTCGCATTCATAAGGCGCAGTACTGCAATGCCTCCAAGCTTCTACTGATTGTATTGTAGCGGGAAATTGATTCTGAACAAAAGCGCATCCATACGAGCTGTTTGCGCTGAACATCTTCCCTCCAAGTTCATTGCAGCAAAGCGTCGTGGCCGTGACGTTCATGTAAAAATCCCCCAGCAAAACGCAATCGGGGATATCCACGCAAAGATTTCCCCAAGCGAAACCCAAGTGAGCACTACCCCCCGCGATGCAACCTATAAATATATCTCACTGACTAGCTCCGGTCATGATTCAGGAAATAAGTTACTCACCGTAGAATGTGTTGTTGATGATTAGCATGATGCTTGCGAGGTGAGTTGTGCGGAACTAGCTGTTAACCGTTCGTCTTTTATACTCTGGAGGACCGCATTGGAAATGTGAACTGTGCTTATTAGCGCATGCTGTTTGACAGAAGTAGTGCTTTGGAGGTCAGGCGGTGTGCTGTCTGTAGAAATGAGACACCGGTGCGCCGGACGAGGAGTAGCAGAGGCACACCGTCCTCTTCAGTCAGCATCAGTCTTCAGCATCCTTCCCTTATCCTGAGAGCGAGAGCTTGAGCCGGGTCCACCGGAGTTTTATGTATGTCGCAGCAGGGCTATCCCCGTTGTGCCTCATGACAGAGAATCTGACCATGACAATCGGTATATTTCCAGGAGATGTCTATTGAAGCCGTGTGGCCAGGCTGTGCAGCACTCAATCGAATACACGATCGTCGCACGGTGACGCTGAGAAGAAAAAACATGGGAGGCAGTGAAATACTTCACACACGCGATGAGACAACCTGACCATATCCTAAATTTCACTGACTTCTGCGAACGGTGAGGGCCTACTTCATGAGGGAAAACAGGGGAACTCGCTGCACCTGCTCTCCCTCCAAAATGCTAGGTTCTGTGAACGTGCATTCCATCGAGCCTCGAGATTATGTTACGCCGCAAGGATGATAATCATCTGATTGAACATCGACTATCGACCACACAGAGTACAGATTCTCTTCCAGGAGTTGCTAGTAACACGCATGCAACTTTACCTTTGAAAAGCCGACCGTCATCCCGCACCGGAATCGACGATGAGGGTCACGATCAACGTGGAGTTTGCGGTTACGAGGTCCGATTCCACAGTCCATCAAAATCCTTATCTGGCAACACTCAACTGCTAAAAGGTTGTCTCCCGCGGGCATTACCCTATGTACAAGATGATCATCTTATGTTCCGCACACGACATCTGAATTCACTGTAATCTAAATGCTTGAAATGCACGTTCCAAGAACCTATCATTTCGGATGGAGAGCGGGTACAATGAGGTTCATCATTTCCCCTCATGAAGTGGGCCCTCATCATTCGCGCGGAAGTCAGCGACGTGTAAGACATAGTCAGGTATCCCATCCACGCCATGTGTTGAGTATTCAAATCTCCCATGTTGATTCTTTTCTCAGCGTCGCTACGCTTTCGTCATGCTGTGATCGCGTAAACGATTGAGTGGTGCATGTCACTGATGCTCAGCCTTCCATACCTGGTCATGTCAGGTATCGATATACAGTGCCTTACCACCTCTTGAGCACACGGTTTCAACCGCCACTCCCGGAAATATAGTGATCATCATGCGCGGCATACGTGAAACCCCGGTGCCTATATTTCTACCGACAGAACATCGCTAGGCCTGTATTAGTTCTGTCAAACAGCATGCGCCATAGGCACACTTCACAATTCCTGTATGGCCCATCAAAGCGGGTCCAGAATATTTATGTTAAAAGACCAATGGTCGACAGCTAGTTCCGCGCAACTCACCTCGCAAGCATCATGCTGAACATCAGCGGTTCGATCAGTGGTGAGTGATTTCCCTGAATCCCAACCGGCACTAGAGTCAGCGAGATATATTTATAGGTTGCATTGCGGGAAATGATTACCTGAACGTCACGGCCACGACACTTTGCTGCAATCAACTTAGAGGAGAGATTATAAACGCGAGCTGCTCGTATGGATGCTGCTCGTATGGATGCGCTTATGTCCAGAATACATTTCCTGCTACACAGCAATCAGCATATGCTTGGGGGAATTGCAGTGTCAACTTGAATTCGACGTTTATATGCTCTGGCCCCACCAGTGGAGGTGTTAGCTTGGGCGGAAGTGGCATTAGAGGCAACCTGATGATTGGAATGCTTTTGTTGGGAGTGATGGCTCGGGTGGCGCTTAACACATGATGCTTGGAGGCGCATAGATTGATTATTTAGCCATTTTATAAGTGTCTGGCATTAATAGACGCGAAGTCAACTAATGGGAGTCTGGTTACTTTAGCAATTCAGAGTTACCACACGAGGATTCTGATAGATCGTGGAATCGGATCTCATAACTGCAAATTCTGCCATTGGTATCATGACCCTCGTCGATCCCACTGCTTGGCGGTTGGTTTTCCAAAGGTCAAGTTGCATGCGCGTTGCAAGCATCCCCTGGAAGAACAATTGTAATCTGCACAGTCGCCGGTCAATGTTCGATCAAATGATTATCATCATTACATTTGCATAACACCAATATGTCATTTTTTCTTCTCCGGGGTAAGCAAGATGCCCACAATATCAAGGACGTTCATATTCATTTCAACCGGAAGGGAGTATGGTACTTACCCACGCTGGCTGCAAATTATCCCACACCAACATATTAAGCAGCTGTCCTGAAGTGGCGCGGAATTGCCTCAGAGTGCGATACATGGACGTTCTATACAATCCTGTAATTTCATCGTGGCAGAATAAGCTGTTGGCTCCACGTAGTGTCCAGGGAGGTGCCACAGAGCTATTCCAGGGTAATAAAACCCACAAAATTCGCAAGGAGCCACAATGTATCTGGATGATCTAGGCCCTGCTTCTGTATGACCGTGATGAGTGAAGCAGCGCTAGAATATCGATTTTGACCTGCTGGAAGTGAGGACCTCAGGGTATCGTTGGAAGATATTATCTTTCCGGGAACGCGCCAGATAGACAGTCACGAGATCGAAAGGGATGGAGCCCCATAAAGCATCGGTTCGCGAAAGAAAAATAACTAATCTTGCATTCAGTCGCCCGTCGATGCACCAGCATGAAGCAACGTACATTCGGCATAAGCCATCTGCACGACGCAGACCCCTACACTGCATGTGAGAGATGGCCTCGCCCGTCACAGATTTGACGTACAGATACTTGAGCGAAGCAACGCTAGGCATATCTAAATGAAGATTAGCGGGGGGATTCGGAGGAAACGCTGTTGCGATTCATACATTATCATCGAAGAGGCCCGTTGCAGGTATTTCTCCCACCTCCTCGTCTAGATGTGTGACAACATCGTAAACCTAAATAGATTTGTCAAAATCGACAACATACGACATAAACCGACCAGGATCGTAAGTACCGACGCTACGTTCTGTTTAGTTGCAAGGCGTGAACGAGGTACAAGCTCACATAGGATATACTGTCATCATGGAAGTCCGATTTGATACTGTTGAGAAAGTGGGTACACCAGGCGGAACGCCCGATTGGCGCTATTACTGGTATCGAAAGATGTACCAGTGTGTACATTCTTAGCGTCTACGTCAAGATCCCTACCGATCGATAACCGGTTGTAACTCGAGCTTCGCATATCGCCAGTGGCCACATCATGGCAAATATCTGCCATGTGAGCAAGAGAGTAAGTACGCCAACTAATACTTCTAATGATGGAGCCATGATAGCAAATGCTTAGGATAGTGATGTATGTATAAGACGGTCAGGGTGTTGCATGCAGCAAGAATTGGAATGCATTATAGATGTGTGCACTTGAGTCTTGAGCAGCTGAAGAAAATATCAAGAAGGCGGGAAGATCAACGAACCGGCAACACTCAAACATGAAGAGAACTGCAGTTTGCTGTGGTGTCCCTGAGGGTGCGTATAAACCTCCTAGTGATGCTCTAAGAAAAACTGTTGGCTGCAGTTTCAGCTACCACTTGTTCTTAGAACATTATCAAACGCTACCACCTCGATCCTGCCGTGATAAGTTTTCGGACAAGTCAATGTGCTCATTCGCTTCTAATGAGGGGAAAGTGGTCGACTCCACTGGAATACCCCCATGCTGCTGAGGTTGGTTCAACACCATTAATGTACGACGGATGGTCATATGCATATTGATCAGAAAATTTGTGGCAGTGATATAGCGGAAGGGAAGAATGAGATCGGACCCGGGTACCGGAAGCAATTTGCATAGTTAAGCGCCCACTGGTGCCTGCTTCGAAGATTCGCTTTCTCTCTCTTCCTTCACTGTCCTCCCATTTGTGCGGCGCCATACAAGTTCAAATCCACATTTCTTGGTTCGACACAAGTACGTATATATACATTCCTCACAGGAGTTAAGTACTCATGACCGCGACCGAGATTCTTCATGTCCGGCACGCTCAAGTTAGGTCTACCGTCATCCTGTTGTTCCTGTGGCAATTGAGAACTTGAACGATCGCTCAAGTTGATCACTATTCTATGGCTACCTACGTCTCCTCCATCCTGATCGCCGTCGTGTCTGCATCGTAATTCATTAAGTGTCTATCAGTATTTTTTGTTCTCCATACTGATCAGCATGGATTAGTTCCGGTGGCATCAAACATTCTGATTGTTGATGAGACCTTCTGGAGGTTCGCAAGCTGTTGAAGGTCAATCATCGACATGCGTACCTCAAGAAGGTCGCAGATATTCAGAGTCCGTGGAAATTTGGCCGCGTTTTACCATGTAACTCAGGAGTCGCCCATCAGTATTTCCACTCTTTCCCCCATCCTGATCGCCGTCTTGTCTGCATTGTTAAGTGCCCCGTCTCCTTTCCTCCGTAAGTACTGATTAGTGTGTCCGCGCATAGCTGTCGTCTGGTGGAAATCTGGCCGTGTTATACTACAGCGCAGAACGAACCCCCATCCAAAGCACTCCTCATTACGCCAAACACCCAAAAAGACCTCTCCACCTCTCCTCGTTTCGGCACACGTCCGTTTTGGGGTGGTTTTGGAGGCATGGGCGTTACGCCTGTTGACGTCAAAGGTGTTCTGCAAGTGAATATTAATCCTATCCTACACCGCCCTGGAGCTATTGTTGATGAGATAAATGGACAACTCAATGGTCTTGGAGGGATGAGAATGGGGATGGGGAGCTTGGGTGCGTTTGATATGTTGCGGATACGAATTCGTTTACGCTCAAGACTCTCGATGCGTATCAGATGCAGTTATGGGGGAAGATGGCCGCGTAGCACGCTCATACGCCTACTCGAACGCAAAGGGGCTGGAAATGGGAATGGGGAATATACCCCTCATGGTTTGGCATCAGGCCTCAAACCCGCGTATTTCGCATCATCTTGCATCATCACCCTCTAAATCACTCGGTGAGAAGAATGCAAATGCCTACCCATCACTCCTGTGTCTTCCACGTTTGGGCTTGGGCTTGGTTGAAAGGTTTATTAGCCAGAACAGGTGCAGGAAGAAGACACCGAATTTCCTCGGTTCGCGTCCTGATGATGAGTGCGATATCATCCGGGAATGGCAAGAGAAGATGCGCTGTCCTGAAAACCTACGTCGCGGCGCGTGTGGAATCTGTTCTTTCGTAGTCCCTGTGAGTGATTTGATGCGGGTTGACCAAGATTCCCTTTCACTTCTTTCGTAATGACTGCCTCCCAGCGCACAAACTACCTCAGACATCTAATATGGAGGCCTACGAACAAGCTATCTTGTATCCGAGAGGTCTTCTGGTCTGTCATGTTCGGGATGACGTATGGATGTGTTACCCGAAGGGTCCTTCTAATTTTTTTTGGTATTGCGGCCACGAACGGCTTCCTCTTGATGTGCACAGTGCTTTTTTTCGTGCGTCTTCTTTCGATCTCATGCCCATTTCCTACACTCGCGCATCATGCATTCATAGCATGTTTGCCTTGCTCCGGGCTCAGGCTGCTGGTCCCTGCTCCGTGGCCACCAGTCGGAGGTCATATCACAAAGATACCATCCTTGAAGTTTGATAGATGATGGTCCGCTACTTCCCAATCTGCTTTCACGAGATGAATCATTGGGCTCTCAGCTCAATGATTGTCCGATCAGGACCTAGAAGCAACTTATCTTTGGGGAACTTGAGATCCGTACCAACCCCTTGAACCTTACGAAGTGAGCGGTATTCTTTTCTAGCTTAAATCAGTTAGTAGTACATCCAGAAATGGCGCAGAAGACTTACATCAATTACTCATAGCGCAGTGTCTGCAAGTAGTGATGCCATCCAGTCCCCAACCGGATATCCCCGTGGCCTTGGATCATGATTCGATGACGAAATGAATTACTTTCGGTCTTCTGTACCCGCTACTCAGCATCTCTCTCACCCTTCTTCGGACCCGAGGTCAGGCTACCGGCCATTGCGCTCTCATGAGATCCGATTGGGGTTGAGTTAGCCCGTGAGGATGTAGAAGCAACTCCTGAATCGTCACAGTAAGAGATACTCGAGATGGTGCCGCTTGCCCTCGAAGTGACTTAAGGAGCTTGTCATTTTTCCTGATGATTCTCAACTGAGTTTTTCCGTGTCTATCGTCGACTGCGGGCCCTCATATCCTCTTGAGTCATCCGCCATGCTGGGGCAGCTTGTTCTCTGGTTGGCAACCTTCTTGCCCCCGTTGGGGCTGACAGTGACTTTAGACAGCGCTGCTGTCACGGGTGTTGCGTCAAGTTTTGGGCCGACAGTCACTCTAGACAGCGCAACTATCACGGGTGTTTGGTCTGGTCCCGTCAACAAGTGGCTAGGAATACCCTACGCACTGCCCCCGTAGGTGCTTAGTAGTCATAGGTCCAGTTTTTTTGACTTGCCTCTTGAGACCTCCGACTTCCTCAAAACCATCATCTACCATAACAATCCCAGTTCCGAAGATTGTAAGTTTGATGCGACAGCAGATGCGCCTGCCTTGAACACCTTTTTCTTTTTCTCCAGGCTTGACTGTAAACGTCATCGCGCCCAAGTTGGCAACTCACAGATCACGACTCCCTGTTATACTTTAATGTTCATTCGGGTCGTTGCAGATTATGACGGCCGTTTAGTGGATCTACGGATGGTACGGGATACGCCAATAACATCACTCCACAGTTCAAGCGTCTCGCGGCATTCCAGGGCGATGCAATCCTGCACGCCCTGCGTCGCTTTTTGTTGGAACAACGATCCGATAAATAGCAAGCTTGGTCAGCACGTAAGTCGGATTTGGCACTTTCGAAGCATTTTCTAACATACTATTTAGTGATCAAGCGTAACAAACATGTTCCTATCCTGTGATATTGACATGCCTCGGGTCCCAGTTCCACGGATCTGCTCTACCAAATTTCTTTGGTGGGGATGATATGACGCAACGTCTCATTTACTTTGTGAATGACCTCGACCCGAATGGTCCATTTGACCCAATCAATTGGCCAAAATGGACCTCAAGCTCGCGGGAGCTCATTACTTTCATTGACCCGTTTTTTCAGGAGATCACACAGGATACATTCCTTGCTGAGGCAATTTCCTACCTGAAGTGAACGGCAAATATCCAATTTGAGTGGACTCTTTTTCTCCCTCGTCAGTTTTTGTACCAGTTATGTATACTAGCTCTAGATCTTGGTCCCATGAGTTCGTGTGATCGTGTTTTCACTCTAGCTCACACTATTATATGCAGAATCAACTTATGTATATGTTGCACGTAGGTTTTAATCCCCACACAACACAAAATTTAAATCGAGGTGGTTCTTGTGCTGACACGGTTCAGTTTAATTGCGTGCTTCGGTACGAGAATGGCATTGGTCTGTGCGCCTCACTTGAATTTAAATAGGCTTTGAAGATTCGCCTCTTGCCTTTCTCTTTTCTTCTTCGCTGTCCCCCATTTGTGCGGCGCCATACAGCTCTTATCTACAATGCCATACACCGTAAGTTTAATGAAACCTTGAACGTTTGAACATTCACACTCATCAGGATAACACACCAGAGACGACATGTGACTGTTGTTCCTGTTCACATATGACACAAAAATTTCAGTAAGCCAGTTTTTTTTAAAATTCAATTTTATGTCCATTGAGAGTAATACTCTATGTAGGACAATACTATCTAGTCATGGAGCCCCGTGCTCCGTCCCTTCGTCAATCCCCAAATGCACTGATGTAGGGCGTACTCCACCAGTCCGCCGTTCCCGCCGGCCGTTCAGTAAGCCAGTTGATTTATTTTTACTCGAGTACTTTATTGACAAGTACTAGGCACCTGCATCGGCTTGAATGCTGCTCCGTTTTCATTGGAAAGTGGGGCATGGATTCCAGACTGTCGCGTCTTAACCACTCCGGTCTGATGTCCTGGTCCCAATTGCTCCGCTGTTTTGGCATTCACCAGATCTCTCTATGCAAGAGATGGCAGCTTGTACTTTCGGAGCTCTCAAAATTGCCATCGACGAAGGATCTGTACACCACCCAGAGTATTCTCCTTACACTCGAATACTTCCGTGGATCCAGACTCGCTGATGGTAGAGTGTCCGTATCCACGGGAGCCTTCGACTCAGATTGGTAGCCGTTTTATTTTTGTTCCATGCTTGCTCCGCTCCTTCAATTTGCGCCTTTTTCTTCCGTGGTTCCCTATCGAAGGGCATCAACAAGATAACGAAGGACATTGGGAGAAGCAGCTGGAAACATCACCTCTGGGGATTCCACTGCTACGCAACAAGCAACCCAGGCAACCAATCGGAACATTTTCATTTTGTGATCTGCTCCCGACATTCAATGTAATGCTCGCAATCCACGTTCCCACAAATCCAGCATTTTTGAAGGGAGAACAGGTACGAGTTCCATTATTTCCCCTCCTAAAGTAGGCCCCACCATTCGCGAAAGTCAGTGACGTTTAGGATATAGTCGGTTATCTCATCTGCATTGAGTCTTTCCTCCCATGTCGACTCTTGATCCTCAGCGTCACCATGCTACGATCGTGTATTCGATTGAGAGATACATGTCAGTCACCTGATAATGGATATACACTGACCGCATGACATCAATAGACGCTCTCCAGCTGGAAATCATCAGGGTAGGACCCCCTGTCATGAGGCACGACTGAAATAGCCGCGACGTACGTCAAACCCCGGTGTCTATATTTCTACCGATAGCACATCGCCAGATGCGCTATAGGCACAGTCCACATTTCCTGTATGATCCCCCTGAATATCTATGCTAAAAGACAAATGGTCAACAGCTAGTTCCGACCCACCTCGCAAGCATGTCGAGCACCAACGTTGGCACATTCTATGGTGAGTAATGTCCCTGAATCACGGCTGGCACCAGTCAGTGAGATATATTTCTAGGTTGCTTTACGGGAAAATTTTGCGTGAACGGCACGAGCGGTTGCGCTGTGGGAAATCTTGACATGAACTCCACGGCCACGACTCTTTGCTGCAATGAACTTGGAGGGAAGATGATAAACGCGAACGGCTCGTTTGGATGCACTTTTGTCCAAAATCAATTTCCTGCTACAACGCAATCAGAGAATGCTTGGTACAATTGCAGTTTTAGCACTGGAAATTCGTTCTCGTCATGCAAGCTACCATCGAATCCTACTACTAGTGGAGGTGTTAGCTGGGGCGGAAGTGGCATTGGAGGCTGCCTTACGGTTGGAATGCTTTTGTTGGGAGTGATGGCTCAGATAGCGCTTACCATATAATGCTCAAGAAGTGTATCGATTGATTGATTGACCCTGTCACATATGTCTCGCACTTGTAGGCGTGAGTTTGGTCGTTTTAGCAGTTGCGGCGGAAGGATTCTGATAGACTGTGGAATCGGACCTCGTGACCGCAAACTCCATTGATCGTGTCCGTCGTCGTCGATTCCGGTGCGGGATGACGGTCGGCTTTCCAAAGGTGAAGTTGCATGTGTGTTGCTAGCAATACCTGGAAGAGAACCTGTACTCTGTGTAGTCGTTAGTCGATGCTCAATCAAACGATTATCGTCCTTGCAGCGTAATGTAATCTTTAGTTGCAAGCCGTTTAGAAAACAAGGTGTACGCTTACATAGGATATACAGTGTCCCACGAATGATGAAAGTCCAATAGAAACCCGGAGAGCGACTTGCACAGCTACGAGGGGACTTAAAAGCATCAAGAAAGCTGATGAAGAGCATTGCGACTCGCGAGGCGTGGCTGGAACTCTTTGGACGTCCGGGGATTCCAACGATACGCAACAAATAACCCGCGCGACCAATTCAACCAATAGGGCTAGAACATTTGTAGTCTGCTCCCCACATTCGATATAATCTAGATGCTCGAAATATTTGCCCCTCAAAAACTAGCATAGTGAGTTATGTCGCCCCTCATGAAGTAGGCCCTCACCATTCGCAATATTTGGTGAAGTGGCTAGTTATCCTATCCGCGTGTGACATGTGACAAGTATCTCATCTCCAATGTTGATTTGGCGTCCCCATGCTATGATCGCGTATTCAATTGAGCGCTGCATGTCAGCCTTCCACGCCTGATAAGGTCAGGAATAGACATATTCACATGACTTCAACGGACACTTTTCGGCTGGAAACATACGGGTCATCGTGGTCAAATTCTGTCATGAAGCAGACGGGTAAGCTGGCCGTGGCGTACGTCAAACCCCGGATGTCCATATTTCTACCGACGGCATATCGCCAGGCCTCCACTGCTTGTATCAAACAGCATGCGCCATAGGCACAGTTTACATTTCCTGTATGATCCTCCTGAATATCTGTGTTAAAAGGCGAATGGTCGACAGCTAATTCCGTACGACTCACCTCGCAAGCATCATACCGACAATCAACAATACATTCTACGGTGGGTAATTTCCTGAATCACGACCGGAACTAGTCAGTGAAATATACATTCATAGGTTGCATTGCGGGAGATGTTTGGATGAACGTCACGGCCACGATGCTTTGCTGCAATGAACTTGGAGGGGAGATGCTCAGCGCGAACGGCTCGTATGGATGCGCTTATGTCCAGAATACATTTCCTGCTACAACACAATCAGTAAAAGCTTGGGCGAATTGCAGTAGTACTGGTTTTATGTGTGAGCTACCATCAACCTATTCGAACTACACCGGTCGGCCGTCGGGCAATACTACTACTACTAGTGGAGGTGTTGGCATTGGAGGCAGCCTTATGATTGGATTGCTTTTGTTCGGAGTAATGGCTCAGGTGGCGCTTACTAGTTAGACTGGTGACCAATTACGGCTTGCCTCACAGACGGACTGGAAATCACGAGTCTACTTACTAGTACATGATGCACGACGCATCGATTGATCGATATCTTGATCATTTAGCCCTGTCACGTCGACTTCGTACAAAATGTAAGGACGGACTCGGAATGTTTGCTCCCGCAAAAAAATTCGCGTGCCTGAAGACTCCTCGAGTTTCTCCCTCGCCAAAGGCGACGCTAGGTGCTAAAAACTTGCGCGTGCCGTGCCTCTTGCCAACTGAGATGGGCACATGTGGGCAAGGATTGTCTGTTACTGCATATGTCATCGACTTCATGGACTACGTACAGGCTCAGCAACGTTGCACTGAGGTATGAACCTTACCTCTCAACTTGGTGTCCGTTCAATAACCATTGATCACGTCCCCGGTAGGACGAAGTAGTGTTGCCGCGAAGCGAACTGAAACGAATCGAAGTGAAAATTAGATACACTTTGGTACACTTCGATGTGGACGAAGTAAGTCGAAGTGCGCTTCGTTCCACTTCGCGAAGTCGGCAATGGGCGGGACAGTTGGCAGAAATAATAGATTGACCAAATGTAGCTATAGCCTTACGATATAATCCAAGAGACTAGGTACTAATCCTCATTCTTATTCGCAAATTGCTGAGTGCATCGAGCTTGCTTGCTGCCACGAGTTGTATAAAATCTGACGTGAAATTCAGCTGGTTTTGCTTGTAAGAGAACTTGAGGATTTGTAGTGCCTCGAGCACCGATGATGATACATTGGCACACCGAAGTGTGCACGTTTCTTTGCTGGAAGAGAACTCGGAAGACACGTTCAAAACGGACAGATGAAGCTTGCACAGGAAGGACATCCGTTGTGACGCGAAAAAGTAGCGGGAATGTACTCTTTTTGTATACAGATCTGATATGCCATTGATTCCAAAAAACAACCGAACAGCACACGTACTTGCGAGAGACTCGTCCAAAAGCGAACAATATCAGCTGTGCATTCAGCATCAAGAAGTGCCGCTTCTTCGCAGTCCTGCAGTTCTAACTTCTCGTGCAGCATCTGTCCTCTTTTCCTCTAATCCAGTTGCAATTGCCCTTCCTGTGTTAACATTGGAGTCGACTGGCTGAATGATAAGGATGGGCTCGGGGGAAGTGGCGGTTGATGACGAGGTTGTCAAACATCCATAGTCAAACACTGGTATTGATCCTCGTCAAGCGCCTGAATCCTGCCATCAATGATCACGCAGACATGGATGTAGGATCACTTGTGGAGTGGGCGGACTGTAAATGCTGATATACACAGCATAGGCACTGTTTCCCGTTGCAAGTGAATTGCCGTGCAGCATGATTTAGGGTTCTTCCGACTCAGAAGTTCATGCTGCGGATAATCGAGATCATGTATGAGAGGCTCATACAGTGGTTTTTACCATTGAAACATGATAGAGACAGGAGGCGCATAAAGGGCTTTGGATTTGTAGTGATAATAGTTGATCTATTTGATAACTTCAAATCACCTCTCGAAGTGGATGAAGTGTCACTTCGACCAACTTTGGTACAACGAAGTTAACCGAAGTCCCACATTTTCGAAGTGAAGCGAAGTTACCTCGAAGTCACTTCGCTTCGACGGCAACACTAGGACAAAGTTAGTATTACATAATGTTGAAAATATGGGGCACAGGTAAAATGCTGCGCCACTGCTGCGGCAACTGCCGCGAACCACTGCTGCGCTGCTCACAAAACATTAATGAGTGTGCATTCAAATACTCACTATGCCTGCTGTCAGCTACTGGACCTCTGTCTATTCTAAACCACCCATGGAGTCAAGCATGCACTAGGTCCTTATGCATCCACGCTGTGCTCAAGTTATACCAAGATTCATGCGCTCTTAGCACTGCTTCTGCAAGTCTTGGTTCAACAATTGATGTTGTCCTCTTCAACATCGTTAAACCATTTGTGTAGCTAGTTCTGATTCCCTCATAATTCATTTTACTGTTTTTAATCACGAGTGACTGCGCAGTCGCGGCCATTATCTCAAGACGCAGTCAGTGCCACCTTTCTTCGCTTTCTAGGCTCCCCGTCGGATTTTGCTCGCTGTCGATTTCGAGGTCATGGCACGCATCAGCTATCAGAAATGAGGGGCTCATTGGAGCTAGCAGCTACATTGTCGCCATCGCTGAAATCTGGCCCGCGCTATAGTCATTGACCCATTGTTAACTACTAGGACAGTTTCGAAACGTGGAGAGCACAGTACCTCAAGCTCGTTTTCATCATAATCAGGATCTCCTTTGTTGCGATCCTCGTGGTTCCAGTGGGATGGAAGCCCAGCATATGGGTCCCAATTGTCTTGATGGTTTCCAGCATCCAGCCCCCACTGATAGTTTCCTGCAGAACCTGACCGAGCTGACTTCTCGAACAGGCGATGTTCAAATATGGACAGACATTCCAGGTCAACATCAGTGTGGATCACATCTGCACTGTTGCCGGTCTCCTTCAAAAGTGTTCTCCATGCGGTATCGAGAATGAATTCCTCCTGTGCCTCAGTGGTACCATCTCTGGGGTAGTCAATGTCTGCTTCCAATATGCTGCACTTGAGGTGTGTGAGCATGATGCTGAGTGCGTGAGCAAATGGCACGCAGCCTAACCATTGCACCACAGTCTCTCATGCCTCTTCGATGTTGTCATATATCCAATGGGCAACCTGTGCTTGCTGAACCGCAGTCAGATCACCGCAATACTTGACGGTGTAGCCCCCAGTCAATGATGCTTTTCTACCCTGCTGCAGTAGGTGACGTCCAACTGGCAAGTGTTGGATATCTTCGAGGTAATAGTAATTATATATGTGTCGAATTAAACCCTGTTGTACTTGTCAGCCTTGTGCACAGAAGATTTTAAGATGTGGAGACTTACAAGAACCATGATTTTTCAGTAGTTAGTAGTGGATAATCTTGACTCAGAGGATCAAGGGACTCAGAGTGCTGAACGACACGGGGCCAATACACAAGCCAGCGATAACAGACAACGAGATTGGCATTGATCGTGAATTGATTGACTCGGATGGACTACTGACATGTATGCAACAGAAATGAACTGGTTGAGCACTCACCAGACAACCTGACGATATTGACGTCAGGTGGTTGAGCAAAACAAACCAAAAATGAGCGCCGCATGCACATTGGTGAGTGTCGCAGCAACAATCACAGCACACCGCAGCACCCCGCAGCACCCTCTTTCCTTTTTTGGGGGGTGCTGCGACATTGGTGCTGTGGTGTGCTGCGATTACTGCTGCGACACTAACTTATGCTCATAAATTGTCAGAACTCAAGTTGTATAATACATAGTAGCATATCCTTCAGATCCATTTTTTCGCATCATGTATTGGATTCGAACTCACATTGTAATACACGTACTTTTTAGTGGTGGATTTTCGTATGATATCTTAAATCTGGAACAGTGGGACAGACTACAATTTGGTCTTCAGTGCTACATTTCAAGACACCAAGTACTGGGCGAGCTTATATTTATCATGTGAAGTCCTTCCATGCACTAATGAGTGCACCATGCAGACACCAGAACATGTGCCAGCGACAAGCAAGTTGTATTTACTTAGGTCGTGTCTGGACAATGAGTAACAAAAATTCAAATTCAACTGAGCCAAGTCACATGGTCTGGGAGGTCCCGGATCACACAGATTCTTTCCCACACAGGCCACCTTGCTTACCTGCCATGACCGCCATGTCATCCAATTCATCAAGCAACAGTGATGAATCTACTCGCTCCCTTCGTTCTCGTGGTACCATTGATCCAGTAGAACTGAAGAAGAAACAAAGCAAAAGAAAGCCTCCTGCCTCCTGGACACCAGAAGAAGAAACTGTTCTTGTTGAATTTCTGTTATCTCAGTTCTCTGCAAGTGGCGATGGAAATCCCAAGGGTACAACATTCACTGATGCTGCAAGTCTACTGAAGAAGAGATTCCCAAATGCATCTGGTGCTGAGAAGACAGCTAGTTTTTGTAGGAACAAGTGGCAAAGTGTATGTTATATGACCGTGTTGCCAGTGACCGGGGAAAACTCAAAGAATATATGCTTTGTAGCTCAAAGCAGCATATAACACCATCATAGATATCAAGAACACATCGGGATTTACATGGAGTGATGAGTATGGAGCTGGAATAGTTAGAAAGAATGATGATGTCTGGGATCGGTACACCAAGGTATGTACCAGTGTTGCCACTGCTGCACCTGGCACTACTAATAATGCAATCACTCAGCGACACCCTGCAGCAAAACCATACAAAAACAAGGGCTTCAAACATTTCAGTGCTATGGAGCAGATGACGCCAAGGATTTCAAAAGGATCGCATGTCTATCGATGACCCCCAGCGCCCACCGGCAATGACATCCCTCAGCCTACTCCTCCCCCCTTTAATCTCAACCAGCTTACCTCTGCGACCGAAGATGTCATCATGCAAGCCAGTGGCAGTGGGCTTCTTCACACTCCTGGGCCATTGGCCACTTCCGGTGATCCCTCATCAATATCACCCTCTACTCCATCTAGTTTCCTCACCTCTTCTGCTGGTGGCTCAGCCCCCTCGTCTGTGTTGATGAGTGTTAGCCGCAGCGCAAAGTGCAAAGTCAGTTCTACACCCTCGATAATTGAATCAGAAACAAGCGCTCAAAAATGTTCACACCGGCCGCTATCTGTAACTGCCCAGGCACAGAAGGATGGGTCTGAGACGATGAAGGAGCTTGCCGTTTATATCAAAGACTTCCTCCAAACCCCCCAGGTGACTCAGGCGGCGTCATCTGACCCCCTTGCTCGTGCTGTTGTCTTGTTATCAGAACATAAGACTCTTACAGCGGATGATCAGCTTGAGATCGCAGACTACTTCGCGAGGGACAAGGCACAGGCTGTGATTTTCTCCAATTTTCCAGAGACAACTCGAGCCGCCTGGTTGGAGAAAACTCTCCGCAAACTCAAGTCTAACACAAGTCATGACGATGATGTAGTAATGGTATAGAAGTTCGAACTTGAAGGCTTGTAACCAGCGGTTCCATCGAGTGTAGTACGACTAGTACAGGCTATGACGATGTAATCTACCCTGGCAATGGAAGTCCTCGTTGCCTATGCTCATCGAGATAGTCATCCCACATTTCCTTTGCGATTCTCTCCTGCCGCTGATCTGCTCTTCTCCGTTCCACCGCATCAGCTGGTCCATCACCAAGTTCGCCTAACGCAACATCTTGATTAATTTCGAGAAGGTTTCCATCAGAATCGAGGTCAAAGTTATCAGGATGATACTTCTGAATGAAGTTGTGCAGTGCACATAGCGCTGCAGGGATCTGAGCCTGAATATCCATGTTATATTCAGGGACATGCCACAAGATGCCCCATTGATGCTTCAGAACGCCAAAAATGTGTTCAATCACATTGTGAAGTGCAGAATGACGGTGGTTAAATAGTTCCTTGGCGTTCTGTGGCCTGTGTAGAATCCTGGTCAGATGCCGACTTGAAATAATAAAGGAAAGGTGATATTACTTGATATTGGCCTGTCGCCACTCTTTCAAATGATAACGGACACTCCAGTATGGAACAAGGAGGGCATCAGAGGTACTGAAACCAGCATCTGCAAGAAAGTATCGACCTTCAGGGATTCGTAGGTCATTCACGTGGGCATCTGTCCACAGAGCAGCATCGGACATAGATCCGTCCCACCCACAGAGTGAATACAAGAAATTAAGATCAAAGTCGCAGATGAACAGACAATTTTGCGATAAAAAACCCTTGCGGTTGCACATATGAAAGTGTTCCTCTGGCGGTACAAAAGCCTGGATATGAGTGCCATCTACCACACCGATACACTGATCAAAGAATCGAAATCGAGGATCGTTGAGAATTTTGTCGGAAATTGGGTTTGTGTGAGTTGGAAATGTGATCTGGGAGCCATAAAACGGATCTGATGAGAAGAAGAAAAGCATGCGCTTGAAATATCTTGGAAAATAGATTAAGTCACTTGAAAAATAATGTTGAGACTACTATACCTTGTGACTGTGTCAGGGGAGCGCTGAAATCTCTCCCCAACAAGGCGAGATGATAATCCAGTGACACATGTATATAGAAAAATGCCGAGCTGCTCCTCCACCAATACTCCATTGCGGGATAGGACAAATCCATTGCGGTGGAGAACATGCAGCAGCGCATTGAAAACATCGCAATCAACACCAAAGTTGTGCCGGATCCTGTCAGGATGTCCATCAATGAGCTCATACACCCATGCTTCACCGGTGAGGATGGATGTATGATATGGGATGCAGACAGTTGGGGATAAAAACAGAAGCTGGTAGGTATTCATAATCTGCAATAGCATGGCTATGAGAATCATGGTCCAGCAACGCCGACATTGGTCAAGTTGTTGTTGGGCTTCAAGGTCAATATCATGGTCCATATGTGCGAAGTGTTATCAATCAGAAGTCTCACCGACAAGGTGTGTGATCCAGGATCTCCCAGACCATGTGACTTGGCTCAGTTGAATTTGAATTTTTGTTACTCGTTGTCCAGACACGACCTTAGTAGTAGTACTGACTGTAGAACATCGCAGCAATTACCGCAGCAGTCACAGCAGTGGCACAGCATTATCACGCTGCCCAAAAATATGCTAGCTGACAAATACTGAGAAATTCGGAAAGTTCTTTGTATTCCTCTCACTTAGATCTCTTTCCGAGTCAGCTCGAGCTTCATATACATATATGCAGTGCCAGCCTGCCAGATGTTACCGTTGTGTATACCTGTGCAAACGAAGAATTTAAAAGACGACGATCAACGTAGTTCCGATCTATTTTACACCATCATACACACCGCACGTCCGCAGGCAAACAGACTGAATCCTAGTATATCTCGTGTAAGAGCCCAGGTGTAGTGCTTTTCACTGCTACTCTGAGAAGTGCTGACTGAAAATTTACGTGCAGGTTTCGTATATTAGTTCATATGTTTGATCAATGTTCAACTTTTCGGTCGTACCAGTTGCGTACCAGTGTAGTAATACTACGTATTACACAAAAGCCCAGGCGCACACGTACGTGTAGAATCACGAGGTTCACTCGTGCCGCAGCACTACGTTTGTCATCATAATCAATTTATGTAGGATCACTTTTTGTGGTTCATGAGCTAGATTTAAAAGCATCCAGAGGATCACGGACCTTCTACAGAGCGCTCAGTCAACTTGTTCAAGTTTTCACCGTCCTCAGGCTTCCTGACCTACTTGTTTGACTGCACCATCTTTGTTGCACCAGCTCAAAATCCACCCCAAGCCCATGGCGCACCCTGTTCAATGGAAAGGAGAAGTGTTATTCTACGCTATCGGCAATACATCTGCAGTTTGCCTCACACAGGATCTTTGTCCAACCAAAAAAGCAGACATGCTGCTTCTTGGGTGCGGCGACCCGAGGCATGTTCTTTACACTGTATATACAAACAGCGCTTGCTCGCAAGGTAAAAGTACATTCCTCAGAGGAGTCTTCGGTTGTGCTAATTTGCTGTGTTCAGGGTCATGAAAACTGGACTTCACTTGCTGCGACATCGAGGGTGCAGTGATCAGTGAGCCCAAACCTAACGCTTGACAGGTCTCCCTAAGTTAATGAATCAAACAGCGTTGCAACGTTATACTGATCACCCTCCTTGCTGATGAAGGCACTACGCAGAAATTGCCTCAAATTTGGAACATTTTTTTCCACCTTTTCCTCGACAAAGCCTCCCTCGACCTGCTCACATCGCAGTGCACGAAGTTAGTCGGGCTATCTAGTGATCTTGATAGCTGGAACAACGGTCCTTATGGTCATTTCCTCCATATCTGCACTGGAGATACTCTCGCCGAGTTGCGGCGCCTTTGGCAGCTCTACATCAAGACGATGTCTTTCTCTCCCAGCCAGGCAAAAGAATTTGAATCTGTGTTTGCTGTTGCTATCAAAGCTAATAGAGCGCGGTTCCGGGACTTACCCACATCAAGTCGGGCAGCTGGGCCATTGTCTATGTATGCGCTCAACATAGCAGCTGATCACTACAACATTTTCTGGAAGACAGGCATATGCTCAGCCGTCCCTGAGAGACCCTTGGAGGTGGTACATCCAAATCCAACCTTAGCATACTCCATGGCTGGTGACAAATTTGCGGTCCACTATGGAACGGACCCTCTCGCTTGCTTTCATTTGGCAGAAGCCCTTGCGCCAGCTGTTACGGTTATCCTTTTTCCCCTAAACCTTGTCACCATTTCACCTCTTCACCTCTTCACTATGTCACATTATCACACCTTCACATTGTCACTCTTCTATTACATGTACTTCTAGAACATTCCATCGTACAATTCTCTTTCTCTTTTTCTCATTGGCTCATTACTATTAAAGCTCTGCTTCTATTATTCATTCGCCTCTTCAATACCATTATATATACCTCGTATCCACCGTTTGTACTCTTTAACTTGACCTACGCAGACCAGGGCCTGCAATCTATTCCTTTACTCGCACGACTCTAACACTAGGGTGTTAGCTAGAACTTTTGACTACTTTTGATTACTGCTAAGACATCTGATGACACTGAGCGTAACACCAGCGGTCGGAAGCACTCCAGAGGAATGTACTCTGAAAGATGTAGTTGATGTCTGCAAGACGCAGTTTTCCAAATGGTGCACTTCGGTTTCCAAAGTCTTGTGTAGTCAATGTCCATCTTCTCCGAGCCCGCTCATCATACGTTGCTTTGTGGGTGACGCCCTCAGCTTGTGTCAAGCCCTTGGGTACTACCACACCACAAAATTGACATCCACCCCGTTCTTTGTTGCGCCCTGGAAGCACACGTGCATCACACTTGATTCTGATGCTTACGGGACTCGTACGCAGTCTCCCGCGCCGACCACATTCAATGTTATTGATACTTCCAACCTTCTTGATCATGTCGGCGTGTTGAACATCCTCGCTATCACTTCTCCCATTCTTCATCGGACTCCATCCGCCACGTTGTACACGGAAGGTCTCACTGTGGGCAGCTCAGAAGACACGTTTCCGCAACAACTCTGTGGGGATATTGTGGCTCTCGGTCTGCTCCTGGGCCTGATTCCTGTGTCCTTCGTATCGCAGTTCACAAACCGGTCGAACATGCATGAACTCATCATGCGGGGAACGCATCAACATACATATCAGAATCACGAGCGCCTCACCTGGAAGGTGATCGGCGGGGCTGAGAAACTTGTGACTGATCTTGGCCACTCCATCAACATCGCTCCAGAGCAGCTTGCGGGCGTCCTCTTCAATATTTACCTCAGCATGTTTTCTCATGAGAACATATTACAAAAGGTAGCCATGCTCAAGCAGCAGTCGTCCTCGCCAATCCGACTCTCTGGGGTCAGACATTACCATCGTCGTTCGTTCGCGGAGATTCTAGGTGTCGTCAAGAGGAGGGTGGTCACAGAGTGGGACCCAACAATGAACATGCTTCTTCGCAAGATCCAGGATGACAAAACCCTTGTGATCGGGATGAACTTTTACCAAGATCTATGCTGCCAGCTGCACCTTTGCGGTGTTTTTACTGTGGATTGGATGTCTCTGCAACAGGCGCAGGGGATGCATCGCCTCGAAAAGCCTGTTGTCTTTTGCGATTGGAAGACCCTCCCGCAAACTGTCTGTGTCGTCCTCGTTGTTCCGCGGGATTGTCTTCAGCCGCTCTTACCTGATCTTGACAGAGCTGGAACACCTGTGTTGCAGTGCTTCCTGGGAGGAGAAGCAACCTCAAATATGTTCTCTTGCATCAACACGGTTTTCGGTACCGTTAAGATCAGCGGCGAGGGCGATGGCAAAACTGCAGCCATTGAAGAGGACGCCACTGGACGTTATGGAACTTCCCCTCTCGTGGTGTGGCTCTCGCTGCCGTCCGTTGTGCTGATGAACGAGCCTCGTTTAAGGGTTGTACTATCTCTTCTCTGCACCCCAGTGACTTGCCCACTTGCCACGAAGTTGGGGGAAAGAGCTGTCCTTATTCCAAGCGAACTTGGGAGACGAGCAATTCGTGCACGTTCTCCGACAACGTCCTGATGCTGGCCCAGAGAGTACTGAGGGAAAGATTATGCAGATCGGTGATGTGAATCATTCCATGAAGACGTCTGGCGCATGCACATTCGTCACGTTAGATGGAGAATGTCGGAAACCTCTGTCGTTCACCACTCGCGTAGATATCGTCGAACCGGAGATGAAAGTTTCACTCATGGGCGGCGCTACTCCCATTGTGAATCAAATTTCTATGCATTCGATCGCCGTCGCCCTTGGAGACCATTCTTTGGAATTCTCTTACTTGCTTCCTATCGATGCCAAGAAAGTCAAGCTCCGCATCGCACGAAAATCGTTATACATCGAAGTACGTTTTCTCTGTCTTTAGCTTACTCCAAATACTTATTTCTCACTCGGCGCAGGTTATATTACCCCTGAAACTCGCCCTTGGAGGAACCGACCTGATGGACATGTTCCCCGTTATTCCGCAGGGAGGCGATCTTGCTCTCTGGAACATGCACCGTGTCAACCTCGATCAATGTGTGCCTTTCAGCATCGCCAACGAGAAGGCTCTTGGTTGGGTCAATCCTCACATCTCCCTCATGATGTCTGAGCGTGAAAGAAGCGCCCCCCATGGATTGACAACAGGGTCCACACTACTGGATATCAAGCGTACTCTTCATTTCATCTTTGGGCGCGCAAGCGGGCTCTCGAATGGCAAGCCTCCTATAGGCTATGCCATGCAGGCGATAGAAGAGAGCGAGGCTTTTGTCATGTTCTACATCACGGACTTCCGCTTGGATGTTGGCTCGCACACCATCGTCGCTGATGCTTGGGTGATGCCGTCTTCTCCCACGATCGAGAAGATCGAGGCTTTCATGCATCTGACGCCTGATAATATACAGGTGATTGAGATGGGTGTTGAGGAGAGGAAGGCATGGACGCACCTCATCGTGGCTGCGACAGAGCGCTGCCGTACTTGGGAGCACAAACCCAACTGCGAGTATCGTGTCCAAGGTGCCATCCCTCTAACGTTGGAGCCAGACGAGAGTCCTATCTGTTCTTGCGGCGCTGGGGTGGGGACAGAGGCATTTGTGAAGAAATACCCGGGGCTTCGATCGCTTGCGCCCTTTTTGACGAGGGCAGCGATTAGTCCTCTATTCGTGCCTTCGTACTTGGAAAAGGGCATTGATCTGGATGATGGCGATGCTGATATGCAGACTACACCGACGCCTGTGCCTGCACTAGCGCTGCGTGATGGTTGCGCTGCTTGTGGAAAGGAAGGAGGTACTTCTGGGTCGTTGCTGCTCTGCAGCCGGTGCAAGGTTGTGCGGTATTGTTCACAGGGTTGTCAGCGAAAGGACTGGAAAGAGCACAAAAAAGGCTGTGTAGTACCTTCCTGAGGAGCTCGTGACATAGTAGTGGGCCAGCTAATCGGAGTGCGGTCGCGTTAGCAGTTGGAATCGGACCTTGTAACCCTAAATGCCATCATTGTCGTCGTCGATTTCCCCAAGTGCCCGATGGTCAGCTTTCCAAAAGCGAAGTTGCATGCGTGTTGCTAGCAACTGGTCTCTGCAAGAGAATCTGTATTCTGTGTATTCGTTAGTCGATGTTCGATCAAATGATTATTATCTTTACATTAGTAAAGCTGCATGTCAGATATAGATCGACAGTCCCTGACCATGCTACTTCAGCGCACCCGCTCCAGTGAAAGTATACTGTCATCCTGGTCGAATGAGGTACGACGAGGATAGCTTCGCCGCGACACACGTCAAACCCCGGTGTCTACTTTTCTGCCGACAGCATGCGCCATCATAAAGCGGCGGATCCAGAATGTCTATGATAAAAGACGAATGATCAACAGCTTATAAGTAGTACTTAGTTCGGCACAACTCACCTCGCAAGCATCATGCTGACAATCAACAATACATTCTACGGTGGGTAATTTCCTGAATCACGACCGGAACCAGTCAGTGAGATATGTCTATAGGGAAATGATTACATGAACGTCACGACCACGACGCTTTGCTGTAATGAAGTCGGAGGGTTGATGTTAACCGCGGACTGGATGCGTTGTTGTCCAGAATCAATTTCCTGCTACACACCAATCGGTAGGAGCTTGGGCGAATTGCACTTTTGGTGGATACACTTTTGTCCAGAATTGATTTACTGCTACACTGAAATCAGTAGAACCTTGTGCGAATTGCACTATTGGTGAATGCATGCTACCACCACCCTCTTTGAACTATACCGGTCTGCCGTAGGGCGATACAAGTAGATGTGTGGGCATGGGCGGAAGTAGCATTGGAGGCGGCTTGGTGATCGGACTGCTTTTGTTGGGAGTGATGGCTTAGATGACGCTTACCACATGATGCTCAGAAGTGACATCTGGAGTGTATCGATCGATTGCTGAACCCTGTAATACATGTCTGGCACATAATAGGCGTGAAGTTAGCTAATTAGAGTTTCGTCGCTTTAGCAGTTGGAAGTTGCCACATGAGGATTCTGATTGATTGTAGAATCGGGCCTCATCACTGCAAATTCTTCCATTGATATCGTGACCATCGTCGATTCCACTGTTCGGCAGTCGATTTTCCAAAGGTCGAGCTGCATGCGTGTTGCAAGCAACCCCTGGAAGAGAATCTGTACTCTGTGTAGTCGTTAGTCGATGTTAGATCGAACAATTATTGTCCTAACATTTCCATGACATCAATAGGCCATTTACTCTCTATCGGAGCAAGCAACATCCCCACAATATTGAGGGCGTTCAGAGCTTTTCAAGTGTTATTCATTTTAACAAACAGTGAGTGTATGACACTTACCCACGCTGGCTGCAAAATATACGATATTATGCCGCACTAACATATTGAGCAACTTTCCCGAAGTGGCGCGGTATTGACTCAGAACACGATACATGGTCATTCCAAACAATCCTGTGATTTTATCGTAGCAGAATAAGCTGTTAGCTCGACGTGGTGTTCAGGAAGGTGCCACGGACCCATCTCCACGGTAATCAAACCAACAAAACACGCGAGGAGCCACGACATGTCTGGGTTAGTTAGTCCATACGATACCTCTGTATGACCGTCGTGAGTGAACTAGTGTTGGAATGACGGGTTTCACCTGCCGGCAATGAGGTACTCAGTGTATCGTTGGAGGGACGTCACATCTGTGACGCAGGCAACCTGGCTACAATGTTATAATGGTAGATTCTGTTAACTTGAGATCTCACCAGATAAACAGCTAAGAGAAAACAAAGAACCCGTTTACTGCAGCCCCATAGAGCATAAGTTCGCAGGAGGAAAATAACTAATCTCGCATTTAGTTGCTCGTCGATGCACCAGCAGGAAGCAGCATACATTCGACACAAGTCATCTGCACGAGAGAAAGCCCTGAGCCGCATGTGAGATGCCTTTCCACTAAGCACAAATATCACGTACAGATGCTTGAGCACATCGATGTGAGCCGCATCTAAATGGTGATTAGCAGGAGAGGAGACACTGTTGCAATTCAATACCTCGTCGTCTATGCTTACCCCAACAACATTAACTGAAGGTGATAAGTGTGCCTCTTCTTAACATGTCAAGCGCTTACTTGGTATTCGCATAGCCCCAATAATGATAGGAAGGTAGCGGCACATGATAAATATCCCTTTGATGGAAATAGACCTTGACCTCACGAGATAATCGATCTGTCGCGTTGAGATTCAAGAAGTTCAGTGCAGTCATCTCTCCCACCTCCTCATCCAGATGGGTGACAACATCGTAAACCTAAACAAACATTTTTCAGAATCGAAAACATACGACAAAAACGGTAAACTGACCACGATCGTGAGTGCTGACGCTATGTTCTTTTTAGTTGCAAGGCACTTGGAAAACAAGGTGTAAGCTTACATAGGATATACTGTGTGTCATGAATCATGAAAGTCCATTCTAAACTCAGTGAGGGACTTGTACAGCGACGAGGGGACTTACTCCAGCAGTGTCGAACACAGGAAGACTTTCAACCATACGTAAAAGATCCCTGTAAAGAAACGAGTTCCAGTAGCACATAGGTCATGAATGCTTTATAATATCCCGCATAATAGTAGGCGCTCGAGCAGGCGGGCACACCAGAAGTCGTGCGGTCACTCGTGTCAAATGATGGGCAGTGACTCAGCGCCTCCATCACAAATCCGTGCCGATCAAGATTCGGTGTTTCACGCGTCGCCATATGGTAGACCATAGGAGCAATTTGCAACGTAGTAAACCCAAATCATGACGAACAGATAGAACATGTTGAGGGTCATAATCGATGAGGGGTGATGATCGGTGAAGTGTAAGTAGCCAAGACTGTCGTCCCTTAACCGTTACGCCAAAAGGCAGTGATAATGAAAGCTCATGCTTTCATTATCTCGGACAGTATTTATGCTGATTATAGGAACTCAAATAAGCCAACGGGCTTACATGAAGCTCTGAAGGGTGATAACGAGTATGAGGGCATGGGTATCTTGGAGTTGCATGCTGGACGATGTGTAGAATCAGATAAGTTGGTATTTTCGCTGACGTCAGTCGACTCATTGCTGCAACAATGATCCCCTGCTAAACCTTCGCCCCGACTTCGCCAATACCCTCCCACACTGCTTTCTTTCCCTTGACAACTTGATTATCTTATCTGTATTGAAGTATGATGGTGAGCTGTACACCAGAAAATGAAGATAAGAAGAAGCGCACAGGACCGGGACATAAGGCGCGCCATGTTTGTTCAGTGTGATCATCACTCGAGAAAGATTTCCAGTTCATCTTCGCAGGATAATAAAATCAACTTGATAATTTTCGTGGAAACAATATATGGCTGATCAAGCAGGCTGAGCAGCTGACGCTACATTGTATTTAGTTACAAGGCATTACGAGGTATGAGATAAGATATAATGTTATCATGGAAGTCCGGTCTTGGGTGATAGTGCTGTTTCGGATTTCTCTAGTCTCCTAGCCAGACCTGTAGACCAAGTTCCTATAAAGCTACTAACAGATGAGTACGAGGGGAAAAAGCATGCACGATGTACCGGCTGTACCAGGGCTCCTCACAAAAGACGGATGAAATGATCCAGATTCCACTGCATAGAGAACCTAGCAAGAAAGATAAGCTCACTATCACTTGTACAGTCGTTAACATCGTTCGCGATTGTTCTTGGAGACTGATAGTCATATTGGCAGGAAAAAAAATCAGGAGCGGCATCTATCAATTCACAGACACTCGTAGAGCTAGTCAGTGGTCACAGTCTAAGGATCAGGAATTCAATTTGGTTGTCGAGTTCGTCTTACATAATCTTCCCTCTTCGCTGCTTTCCCCGACACACTCAACTTCCGCAGAACCAAAAGACATGGTAATATCATCTCGAAATGCACATTGCCTTACACTGACATGTCTTTAGGGAGGTGGCGCTAGATATCCATACCCAAAGCATGTGTGGTCCCCCTCTGGTACGTCCAAGCGGCTGGTTCCGAGCTAATACTCAACCTGACGACTCGGATGTGCCTCAGGTGGTTGGTGGAGCCGTCCCGCAAATTGGCGAGCTAACACGGTCGTAACTTTTGCTGGTATGTTTGCCATTGCGTACGGAGTTTGGAGTGTCAGTGCGGACCGTGAGGTGCGGAACGCTTTTCTCGTTTCTTGCTGTGGTCCTTATTTTGCGTGGCTTGAACAGGTCAGACATATTCAACCCGACCGACCAATTCCGTCCATGATGGTACGCTTTCCCACTTTGTGTGCTCGTACTGTTGTTCATTCACTTGTAGTGGGCAAAACAGTATAAGAACCAGTCTCAGGAGAGCTGAGACGGTGACGGCGGCTGGGAGTGTATGCTTAAATAACACGGATCGTCTTGTCGCAGTCAGTTATATCCTTCACACATAGATTTTCTGGCACCTCTGCCTGACCCTTTCAATTTTGCGATTATTGGGGACTGCCGATTGAACTCAGGCTGGCCGTGAGACACCAGAGTGGCGTTGTCTCCGAGAAGTGTAGACTCCTTGCACGTCAGACTGGTTCTTAGACTGGTGACCAGTTCCTCTCTATCAGAAATTGTTCAGAATGCCATTGTATTGACCCATGTTGAAACCATGATGATGTTACTAGTGCGAACACGAAATATGCCAAATTATATATATCGTCATATGTACCCATTCCGAATAACCCAACCAACCCACATGAGCACGAGTTCAACTTCATATTTCAGCTTCGTCAGGCCCGAAAGGATCCCAGTCGCTTGGTTTTTCTGCCGCGGCAGGGTCTTCATCGTCATCGTCATCAAGCTCGTCGGCTTCTTCCTTCTTGTCATCCTCACCGTCCGAGCCATTCGAGCTTTTCCTCACTTTCTTCGTTAACTCGAGCATCCGTTTGTTTGCATAGTCGACTCGACGCTTCCTTGATGGCGAGGCGGGGAATGGAGTGATAGCTGAAGATGCTGAAGACGAATAGGTGAGGGAGAATATTGATGAAGAGCGTGAAGCGGGTGACGAAAAGCCAATGGAGGGGCACATGGGAAGCGTCGATGAAGACTAGGAAAGTCAAATTAGAATATTTACATCAAGGTGCGGAAATGGACATACGACATTAGGATCAACTTCCCCTTCTGCATCATCATCCAGAAGTTCTTCTTCCTCTACGCTACACGATAAGCGTTCCTTCTCTTCTTCAGCCTTCAAGAACTTCTCAAACGCAGATAAACCATTCCACCGGCCTATTTCAATGCCAGTAAGGATAATAGAAGAGGCTGCTGAAGGTGGCGCGAATATGTCCGCGGAACCCCATGCCATGAAGAGGAAAGGCTTATTGCCAACGCCCTTGCGACTTTGAATCTTCTTCGTGTTTAATGTGATGTGGATTTGAGTCGTAGAGTCATGACGCTATTCATGAATATGAGATCTGTCCAGTGCACGGCAAGAGAAAAGACGTACATATATGATACCTTTCTCAAGGTCTCCACCCGGAGCCCAGAGCTGCGAAAGCTTAAAGTCCTCTTCCGCTTCCCACCGCCAAGTGTCGTCTTCACCGTCTTCAGCATCAAGCAAGCTGCCCTCTGAGCCATTACCAGGATAGTGGTAGGGGTCTCTCATGGTAGACGCTTTTACCAGCGTCTTCCCACTTGTTATCTCGCCAGAGCGGGAAATTTCGATGTCTTGTTGCACCTCAAACAAATGTCCTGGCTCAGGATCGAAATCTAGAGCTGGCTGTTTACCCTTGGAGGACGAAGGCACTGGGTGCCTTGCATGCAATGGCAAGTTGGCGTGCCGTGCGGCACGTCGAAAATTGTAAGATCCGCCCATCTCGCTTTCCTTCGCGGGCTGGAATACAAACTTGATGAGCTTCCGCAGGTGACCGAGGGTATAGGTCAGAGGGACTTGAACGACTCTGTACACCCCATCTTTGTTGGTGTGACTTCTGCCGTCACCGTCGGGTCGGATGAGCTGGAAACGGAGTGGCAAGTGCTTCGAGTACGAAGAAGGGCGGGGAAGCGTTGTGCTCGTTGTCAGCCGCCGGATGCGACCAAAGGGGTTGGCGGGAGAGTCACAGGGTACCGTCCAATTTCGGAAGCTACATGGCGTTCTGGGCGCTGCAGATAATGAAGAGGCTGATGTGAACGGCGACGAAGGCGGTAAAGAAGATAGATGTCGACGACGTTTTGGACCACGGGGAGATGATGTTGGTACAGGACTTTCATAAAAATCTAGCGGTCGTTTGAGAACCATCGTTCTCCAGGTTATAGATAGAGAAGTTGGCGATGAAGAAGATCTAAAGGAGTCGTCTACAATTGAATTGCTTTGATCAAAAGATGTGGGTCAGACAATATATTTGTCCACGCTTGCCGCGTCGCGTAAATTTCAACAGTTACGCGATCACGTGATAATCACGAAAAGTCGCGTGGATCATGGTCTACAGACACCACTTTCCAGATCCAAAGGCTAGAGGCGTAGAAAAACTTGCAACGTTTCGGACAAGCGGTTAAATGACTTGCCCTGCCGTGCTAGTAAACTGGTGAAGGAATTAGATCATAGTAACCGCTTGCACCTGCTGCTTGCACTTTTCGCTAACATGCAGATGTGACCGCACAATCCGGGTGTGAGCTCTAGAATTTCCTGACTGGAACCGACTCTTCAAAGTGCCTGCAATTCGTTTCTCATCCAACCAGAGTCATGCCCTTTATTCTGTCTCCTTCATCTCAAGATTCAGAAACCCCAACCGCTTCGGGCCCGAACGAGGAGGGTTGTAGGTCCCAAAGGACAACTTCTCTGGATCCCACTCAATTTCCACCCGATAACGTATGCCCGAGACAACACGCTAGTAATCTCCAACACTTTTTTGCAGCTGGATCTAAGTGGTGTCGCACACGGCGCATCGTGGCACAAGTGTAAGGAACGGGAGGCTGCACTGTGTTCGTGATAATATCTTCTTGGGACACCTGTGATTTTATACCTAATGGAAGTACAGTTCAGATTTACGCACAGAATTTGTACAATACACGTTTTGCCGTTTCTCGACGCGCGGCTTTCACCTACATTTCCAAAGTCGTGTTCTACTGCAGCGAGTTCATCCGCTCTCACAAGAACGTTATAGTGGGGCTGCACGAGAATTTTGTTTACGATCCCTCGTTCACCGAATGTTGATGATCACTTACCATATCGCAATCCGTCTCCACTCTTAGACTCTAGACTCACCGTGCAAGTTAGAACGCAACAATACACCATCTGACATCCAACACCATCCTCATGAGCCTCTCTTCCTTCACTCTTCACACTCTCCTCTGAATGACTCCCCGCGATCAACTTCCTTGACCCCGCGGTACAGCATCACGCCAAGCTCCCTTAATTCGCCCGCTTTAAACGCCCCAAACCCGCGCTCAAAAGCGTGTGCAACCGCCCAAACAACCCAGGAGGAAAGGGAATTACAGGCAGGGAACGCGCAAGCGGCCCCGCTCGCAAGCCGCGAACACCGTTCTCACTGATCGCCCAAATTTCATCAACTCTGAACAGAAGCAGCATATCCAAGAAATTGGAAACATCTAAGGTATGGTATCCGGAAACATTGAATATCAACCGAGCATGTAGATCAATCCCAAGTATAATAGTCGAGGCGAAAATCATAACAGCTGGAAAGGGTACTGCGTGCCCAATATGACGACACGCCAAACTACCTGTGCAGCAGACGGCATGAATGTCTCGTTCGATGGTGGCTGGCCGTGCACCGTCACTAAATGTATCATCAGCTCGACGAAAGATAAATCATAATTCAAGAAATACCTTTTCAAGAATGGGTGCTTCTCCCTGGATGGGTGAATGGGACACAACGCCAGAACCAGCATACACACAGTCCATCTCTACATCCGGCAGCGGATGATTGCTCGTCCCTATTTAAGAGCGTCAACACAGTATCTTTGTGTCCGTCAAGATGCCCTACCCGCGTGACAATATGGGATTCCGTGCTCTTTGTGACCCCACCACATCACAGGCGACCACTCATCCACGAGATTGGCGAGCGTCTGGAGGTGCCCGTATGTGGCCGGCTGGGGGCCGCGTGGTCGGCGCAGTGCAACGAAAGTGAAGACACAGGCAAATATACACAGCGCTATACATAAGTTCATGATCTGCACGAGCGTCGTAAGGATGTTGTAGTGACTGTACTTGGATAATAAATGCAAACCTGGTATA
This sequence comes from Suillus paluster, assembly GCF_016628075.1. Lineage (NCBI taxonomy): Eukaryota > Fungi > Basidiomycota > Agaricomycetes > Boletales > Suillaceae > Suillus > Suillus paluster. The sequence goes on from NW_024537626.1 coordinate 98,502, forward strand.
CAAGCATTGTTGCAGTGTATTGTAAAATTACTATTTTGTTGCCATCTACCCTCCACGCCGTAGGACCGAACACGAATGACAGCGCAAACATCCAGTCTATTTATCGTGTTAGTGATATTGTTCAAGAAAACCATCAAAGATAGTTGCATATGACTCACGTAGCACAGGTTTCAGGACGAAGAGAATAAGACCGAGGGGATTCGCGAGAAAGGCCTTCAGCGGGTTCGTCGCTGTGTGGAGTCCATTCCTTGTTGTAGCACATCTCCATAGCCTTTCATTCTGAATGACATTTGCGATGAGCTCAGAGCAGTGCAGGCCAATTGTCAATGGTCCTTGTACAGCCGTAATGTTGACAAAGGCCAGAATCCACGTCCGAACACTGATAGCTTCGAGCCCGGTGGGATAAACTTCGATGCTCAAAGAGTAGTTAAGGTCATAAGCATAATCAGGGAGAAATGACCACGATTGCGAGGGTGAGGCCTCGTTGTGTTTGTACATGATGAGCGCGGCCCATCCAGCGCATGCTAAAACGAGCCCCCAAAGAAAAACCACAACTTTCCGGATGCTGGGGTGAGCATGCCACGCCGAGGGCTGCGCCTCTGACGGCTTCGTTGGACCTCCGATGATGTCCCGGTCGGACACGCCACGCATGCACCGGAAAGATGATGGAGTCAATTGTGTGTGGTGAACCAGAGCAGCGGTGACATCGAAAGGTGAGGAGCTCCACGTCAATGTTTCGACAGATCGCATCCCTGCCAGTGTGATCGCCACCTGAAGAAAAAGTGCGATCCCCAAAATAAGGAAAGGAAACCCTATGATGCTAAAAGAAGATACGGCGAGTGTGGCTGAGCTGTAGGATATGATGAGGAGGACGGCCATGAGAGCATTAAGGAGAGTGCCATTAGGGTTGCGCCATCCACAAGCTGCGGTCATAAGGCGCAGATTAGTGTTGAAACTAAGTCGGGACTCAGAGGCTAGTGCAGAGCGTAACGAGATGCTGTGCATGAAGCCTATGGACTCCGTGCATAATGTGATGATTAAGTTTAGTGTCAAGATCAACATCTCTGACTGCAGATAGGAAGGGTCTCCTGTCAGCCGAACCCCACCCGAAATTCCGCAAGTGGACATAACAACAGTGCCTGCAGTGATGCAACAGCAGCTGATGATACTGGAGCATGCCACTCCAGCAAGAGCATATTTGCGACTTGTCAGACCGCGGTCATAGAAATCGGTTCCAATCTCAGCAGTGGACTTTGCGTTAGACATTATCGAGTCAAAGTCATAATGATGATGCGGGAGTGAGTCATATGTAAGAAAACTGGCTGGACTCTGCCAATCTTGTTCTGTCGGTATGGAAGGAGTTGCCATAGGAGAGGTGTAGAGGGGGTGATACATTCAATGGCTACACTGGGGTGGATTAAGTACGGCGTCGAGACATCGCCATGATTACATACCTTTAATTACACATTATAGTTTGATTCACTGTGCGGTACTCTACTGCATTCTCATCAAAAGTTCAGAATCAAAGCTACTTGCACAGGATGGGAAGACCCGATTTGGAAGGTAGTATTCGCACGTCTTTTCCATTGCACTTTGTCTTTTGAGTACGCACGACACTCAGCTCGGCAGAGTACTGGCCCATGTTGACTCAGGCGTCGAACTCGCATACACTATCCCCTGCTAAGACTTCTCATGACGGCCTCACAGTTAATAAGATACCCGTCATCACCACTCATCATGATCCACTAGAATCTTTGCAGCTGGATAAGCAAGGACGCACCGACGCGCCTTATGTTCAAGACTTGTACGAAACGGTACTTCCATGGTGGAGAGCAGCTATACGTGCCCGAATTCTCAGTTCGGTGAAACAAGAGAGTCGAATCTTGGCCCGGATGCAGGCTCGTCTTGTTTTCTTCTTCAATATGCCAGTTTGTTTCATGACTCTCCGTAGGAATGTATACGACACCCATGGTTGGATGCGTACTTCCTTTATAGCTCGTCCCTTGGTACCCACACTTTCTTCATGATTGGTTTACCGTTATTGTTTTTCTTCGGTTATGAGGAGATCGGACGAGGGTATGATTTCCTCGTCCGTCAATTATTGTAACTCAAATGAAATACAGCTTAGTGATTGTTTTAGCTTCCGGAGTCTACGTCTCTTCATTCGTGAAGGACCTTATCTGTTCACCTCGTCCTTTGGCCCCTCCCGTAACACGACTGAGTAAGTGAACGAGACTCCTTCATAGCAAAGTTTATCGAGCGCATTCTCCTAGCGATCGGGACGCACCATCTTGAATATGGATTTCCCTCAACGCATTCTACGAACAGCGTATCCATGGCGCTTTTTATCTTCGGCTATGTTAGAAACGCTTACATCCAATCAGCCACGATATCATCATCGATGTACTATGCGTCGTGTGCCATGCTCGTGATATACGCCACAACCATTGTCTTCGGGCGCTTGTACACGGGCATGCATTCCTTTACCGACTGTGCGGTTGGTGTCTTCCTTGGCGCTATAATCTCGGGAGCCTATGTGATTCTGAAAGAGACAATTGAAAATTGGCTGGCAAGTGCTCGCTGGATAGGTGATGCCTTTCGTCGTTGCTGGTATTCCTACTCATTTTTCTTGTCAGTTCCGCTGACGGTGATCCCCATCTGTCTACTACTTGTACATTACCATCCACAACCGGTCGACGATTGTCCTTGCTTCGAAGATGCCATCGCATTCGTCTCCGTCATCCTCGGCATTGCGCTATGTAGGTGGCACATTGTATACTCTGGCGTCGACGAACGCTTCCTGGGTTCTGTGATGCCCAATCCTCAGGGAATCGTTTGGACTTGGAAAGATACAGTTTCGTGGTGGACTCTGGCTTGCGCCAAAGTTACTGTCGGTCCGTTCCCATTTCTTTTCCTATCTTGCTCTCTTACTTACATTTCTCTACGCAGGGATCCTTGTAATTTTCGTGTGGCGCCTTCTCGCAAAATCCCTGCTGCACCTCACTCTTCCGCCTCTTTTCCGCCTTCTTGCGTCTTCCTTTGACCTACCTCATCGGCGCTTCTATACCCCTGCGACAGACTACCAACACATGCCGGTTGAAAGCAGTTTGCGCCCAATTCCGAGTATGATCGATCTTCCTGGCGTCCTTGAGGTCAGCGGAATGAGGGAAAGGTCGGGATTGGGAAGAACAAGCGGAACGAATGAGGTCAAGCGAAGAGGTGCAAAGTCGAACAACGGCTCGTCGTTAGCCAATGGAGACCCCGGGGCTTACAGCGGATCCGAGCTCGAGAACAGCAACGGGCCATTTCAACGCAAGGAAGTCAAACATTACGATGCTGATGGTGAGTACACTGTTTTTGACAAGATGCGAAATTCTGAGAATAATTCTTCTTTAGTATTGACCAAGGTGGTGGTCTACGCTGGAATCGCAATCTTGGCAGGTGAAGGCTTGCCCGTCACATTTGCCATTTTGGGCTGGGGCGTCAAGCCATGGTGATGACTTTTGCTGGTGACGTGTAGTGTATGTGGTAATTAATTGCAGGGCGTTGTTATTCCTTGGCATGCTAATTTTATGGACATTTCTTGATTGCCATGTGCGAGGTGCGACACTGGGTAAACAGCGCTCAGCCAGCATGATAGCTACCATCTGATTGCCGGATCACTTATGCAGAATCCCTCTTCATATTTTCTTTATCAAGATCTATTCAGTATTACCAGGTGACGTCCCTCGAGCCTTTTGGTCTCGTTTTCTAATTTTGTATAGATATTCCTCGTTCAAGGCTCGGGCTCGGGTGTCGCGATGGGCCTTGTGTTTGTCTCGAGCACGACGGTCATCGCGCATGATTTCCGACGTAAACGCACAATGGTTCTGCGATCGAAATACAGTGCTAGCAAATTCAGTAAGTAAACGACCGTTAATTACTTATACGCAAACAGACAATGTATAGGTAATGTAGGTACGAGTAGAAGACAAGCGGCCTGGGCCACTATACTTGCTAGATCTAGATGTCACTGCCAAGATGCTAGAGTTCGACTGTTTATCTCTTTACGGGAGCGCCACGACCGGAGCAGGCGCGACCTTCCCCCCCTGCTTCGTTACCCGGCCTTCGATCTTTGGCTTCAAACCCGTCATTTTCTCCGTCAACTTAGACAGGTCGTTGCCGGTAAGGGCATTGTATACCTCCTTAATGTACGCAACGCGTTCCGTCCTCTTCTGGATAACATTTTTCTTGGTATCGCCCCATAAGCCCGGCTGTTCACTACAGGAACCAGGTAACTTGTCTCCGGTGATCGCCTGGTCCCAGAGGGTGGACGACAGCTTCTGATACTCGTCATTCCACGAATACAGCACGCATGCCGATTCGCCGATACAAATATAGTCCGTTTTGACCTCCGAGATTTGACCAAGGCGCAAGTTGCAGACTCTATTGTCCATTTTTGCAACTTGCTCCAAGCCTTTATTGATGTAGTCCAGGAGGGTCAGTGTCTCCGGCAGGAGTTTGTAGTTGTCGAGGTCGACTACTCCGAGGAGTTCGACAGAACGGAGGTTCTGAGTGACGGAGTGCATGTGCAGGAGAAGCACATAACCCTGGCAGATGAGCCGGGTAAAGAAGTTGTAGTCGTCGACGTGGAGATCATTGTTACTGAAGATCCAATCCAACTTTTGTAGGGACTTCCACACCGTATCCTTCTCCGTTTTGATGGAGCCATATGTCTCGGCCAGGAAGCCCGGCTCGATGATGTCAACCTGCTTGATGGAAGACTGTGCGGTGATGGTTGGCAGATATACATCATAGAACTTGTCGCGAATGGTTTTAATGCCGGCGAACTCGTTCCCCGCAAACAAATTCACGTTGGTAGAATTGATCAGGCGTGCAACGTCTTCGAGTGTGATGGTGTCTTGCGCATCCCCCCCAAAGAGCGAGTAGAGAGTCTGTGAATACTCGATGAGGGTCATGATCGCGGTGATAGTCTCAGTGAAGGTGATAGGGTCGGCCATGGTCACGGTCTGGAAAAAAAGTTAGTGACCTCTCTGCCGACAGTCTGAGGAACGCACCTGTGTGTAGAGATAGCTGCAGATCGCAATGGGATGAGATTCCTATCAGGAATTGGGTTCTGTGACGAACCGCGTGTGCAGAAAACGCAGAAAAAATATTAATGCTTGGAAGCTGGGACGTGATGCAATGTGACGCAAAGGTGAAACGCTGAGGTACTTATGAATGTGGACAGCACTGGCCTACGGGAGACTAACTGTACCGCGTGTGCACTAGTAGGGGGGACGGCCCTAGTGAGGTACCGGGCCTGGCCTCAGGCCCCAGGAGCCAGGGCCCACGGTAGGCCTAAGGGCTTGGGCCTGGTCAGGGCTTCCAAGGCTCCAGCCAGGAGGGCGCACTTCAGGGTAAAGGCAATATCTGAGCCGTCCTTCGGTCATGAGCACGGAATTGTTACGCACCAAGTCGCCGACTCTGATTGGTACCATCTTCCTGCCTTACAAGTTATTGAATGATATATGGCACTGCTCTAGTACAGATAGGTTGTAAGTTGAGAAGATCTTGCGAAGACACCAAGTCGTCACATAGTTTCGCGTAGTAACTGCAAATGTCTTGCGGGATCGGGAACCATCTATCATATATTACCATTAGTGTGTGGTGAGCATGTCGGCTCGACCTCGTTCCTTCCGCCCGCCGACATGATTCCCATGATTGTCACGACCCGGAGTAAACCTGAAGTAGCGTCAACCAGCGTGAGTGTGAGTACATATGTACTGGTCTCTACAAAACTCCGTGTGTAGCTATGTATGGCTTCAGTTTATTCCTCGGCGGTATCCACCACTTGTATTGAGATGAAAGCAAAGCGCCTGATATTGGGCCGCCGGCTCATGGTAGACGCTTTTACCAGCGTCTTCCCACTCGTTTTCTTGCCAGAGCGGGAAATTTCGATGTCTTGTTGCACCTCAAACAAATGTCCTGGCTCAGGATCTAAATCTAGAGCTGGCTGTTTACCCTTGGAGGATGAAGGCACTGGGCGCCTTGCATGCAATGGCAAGCTGGCGTGCCGTGTGGCATGTCGAAAATTGTAAGATCCGCCCATCTCACTTTCCTTCGCTGGCTGGAATACAAACTTGATGAGCTTCTGCAGGTGCCCGAGGGTATAGGTCAGAGGTAGTGCTGTTCACATTACAGGTTATATTTTAATATAATATTATTATTAATCATTATCTTGATTATAATACAGGCTCGCGGAGGGGCTCTGCGTACACCATACAATCCAGTACATTATATTATTGTATGATTACATTATAATATGACCTGTGTATTGAATCATAATATTTTAACTTTTGATGCAGCAATCAGACTGACGTGGTTAAGGTAAAAACTGTACAGCTGGAGCAGTAGTAGTTCCCACGCATCATGGTGGTCAGCGCTCACTGTCCAATTCAATTTGCTCAGTGCATATCTTTGTTATCAGGGCAGCACAACTACCATGGCTCAATTGAGCGAGCAGCAAAAACAGCTTGCCCAATCGCTTGCCGATCTTCATTCCGTTATAGCTGGACTCCCTAGTTCATTGCCAGAAGCAGCCGAAGATGCACAATATCCTGGCAGTATGATATATCATTTACTGTCATTGAAGTAAATCCGTGATATATCCCTGGAGTCGGCTTACCACGGCAAATTGTTTAGATGCCATTACAAATGATATATCACCATGTACCCAATATGCACTGCCGCAATTTTGGCAATTTTGAAACTCAGCTTTTGTCATTCCAGGCATTTGGTCACCTCCTCATGTCAGGCCTTCTCACACTATTCCCACACTCCGCATTTTCGCATTTTTAGCCACCTTACTCCACAACACCCAAAACATGACCCAATATGGTACATCCCCACAATTTCAATTATTCCCACCCTCCCCCTACATCATTGCAGCTTCACCACCACACCACAATAGATCCCTGTGCATATATAAGTAGCAGTTTAGTATATATATGTATGATATAATGTAATAGACCGCTTTTTTTGTCTATTTGTGTGCCTGCTCCTCCTCTAGGGCCCTCTTGACATAGGGTAGGTTATAAAACATTTTCGCATTTTTGCCCCTTTGGTGGGGAGGTGTTCTATTATATTCAGAACATGTCTATGAGCATATATGAGTAGATTCCCATCTTTATTTCACCCCCTGAAGCGTCCTACATCAATAGATATAGCACATATGCAAGAAAACATAAAATGTGTTCTCATTTAATGATTTCTAGGTGGACAGACTTTGAAAAATGATTCCCAGTATCTATTCAACAGTAGGAACAATATATCAGGAGCATAGGACCATAGGATGATCACCTGTTGCATAGTGTACCCCCCTCTCCTGGTGGTTCACCCCCTGTGAAATTTTTTCCTGTAGGACCGGACCTTAATTGAGGTGAGGGGTCTATTTCTATGTATATTTGGAGTAGATATATCATATAGCTGGCCCAGTACACACATAGGATCCTTCTACAGGAATTAAAATATAGAAAATCGCATTTTTGACATTTTTGATGTTTTTCAGTGTCTTAATCTTGCATAAATAATTCAGCCTGCTCATATATAATCAGTAGTACATTCATACATATGTTCTATGTCAAGGATCAGCCCTACATAGGGCACAAATATGATACCTGATGTACATGTTTGTTCCGCAGCGATCGGCCGCTCCAGCACCCCCGACACAACCAACGCAACCAACACTACCGCCTCCGCCGACCCATCAGCAACCCGGTCCGGGAATGGTAATTAAACAGGAGTATTCATTCCGCCAAGCCCAAGGGCCTAGGCCCTGCATGTTTTGCGGAGGGACCAATCATTTTGTGCGGAGATGTGCGGAAGCGGAGACATACATCCGCGACGGTAAGTGTAAATGCCACGCGATCAGTGGCCAGATTTGTATGCCAGATGGGGGATGGATCCCTGGGCATCTGAGCGAGGGTAGAACCCTAAAGGAACGTATTGACGGTCATGTACAGGACCCCGCATCCGCTACATCACCCCGTATCCCGTGGAGCCAGCGCGATCCGCCCCCCCATATGAATGTAACCGCAGGAATGTTTTGTCGCGCTGGTCCCGATGAAGAGGTCATGTTGGAAGTAGAACCCTCCGCGTATCTGACCACTTGGGCGGAACCCAAGTCAGATGACAATGATGAGGATGCCCGCTTTGTTAAGGCTTTCAGCCTCGCATGGGCTGCAACCCAGTCTTCCAGGCCGGCCCCCAAGTCTGACAAGAAGGGCAAGACCATCCGCTTTGACAGAGTCGACGTACCCATGATGCGGTCGCGCGCGGGGCCTGCCTCTAAACAGCCTACCGTGACAGAGGAGATCGTATCTCCTGCAGTCCAAGCATCGACCAGCAAGGGGAAGGCACCAGCAGTCGCCCCTGCCGCATTACTACCAGTTAGCATGCCCGCCCCGAAGCCAGTCAATACTCCCCGCGTCGCACAGCCACCATCCGCATCTACCAGTTCGTTTCCCACTGATTCAACACGTACTAACACACCTTCCTCCGTTCCGTCGTCGAGCCAATATAGGTATGCGTTCGAACTAGAAGACAAGGGCGCGGACGCTCCGGTCCTCAGTCGGGTCCTCGATTCCTCCATCTCTGTTCCTGTCAGGGAGTTGTTCGCAATTGCGCCAGACTTCTGTAAACAGTTCCGGGATCTTACTACCACGCGACGGGTGATGAACGGGACCGTCCTTGTAAATGGGCTCACTAGTTGCCCAGAAAACGAGGAGTTTGTCAGGGGATTTGAGGACTACGTCACCCACGACGACCGGGGACATGTAGTAGGCAAGCACTTTGAGCCCCTGCGATGCATTGAAGCGAACCGTCCATGGGAAGCGGGCCCTCACCTGTGTCCTGGACCAGGGAGTGGAAGTCATTGTCATGCCCCGGTCCGTTTGGCAGGCGCTAGGTGTACCCCTTCGTTCCGACCATCAGACCACCATGGAGTCCGTCAATACTTCAAAGGACGCTACCCTAGGTGTCATCGAGAACTTGTCCTTCAATTTTGGGGCGGGGGAAATGTTTTTCCAAGTCCAAGTCGTCGAGCGGGCTAACTTTGAGGTCCTGTTGGGTCGTCCGTTCTTCAAGTTGACGAGTTGCCATACTACGGATCTCCTCAGCGGGGAACAGGACGTAACACTTACTGACCCTAACACAAGCTGTGAGATCAAGCTTCCGACCCGCGCATGGTCTAAGCCCTGCGCGCGCTGTGGTTCCGGACAGCACTGTACTGAGCATCCCAAGGGAGGGGAGTGGGATTTTTGATTTTTGATGAGCCGCTAGACCTGCGGGGAGATTCAAATCCGATAGTCAAAGTTACGCGTCCGCTTTCCCCATCTCCATTTCATTCTCGTTCTGTCCGTCCCGTCAGTTCTGTCCGTCTGTCGCTCTCAAGGAGCTCATCCGTCCGTGCATATTCCTATGAATCTGTGAGTCCACATTCCGAGAAGTATTCGTATCTCATGTTGACCCAGTCCGTGCTCAATCCTGCAGCCGTTGATGCGTTCAATTCCGTTTATTCCTATGATCCCACCCGTCATGTGCTGGTGTATAAACCAGTTGCGAAGAAAGTGCGGACAGTGCCCACCACATGCCCAAAGAATTTAGGGTCGTGTGTTGGCTCCCAGACGATCCGTTAGCAGGCATGCCTGAATTACCCATATTCCCCCCCGATTTTGTTCCAGGGGTCTGCTATATGGAAGAGCAGATGGGAGCATTAGACCTTGATCCGGCCAATTGGTTATGGCTGGAGGAACTCAAACTGATCCGTTGGCTAGTCCGCACCCATGAACTGGCATTTGCTTGGGGCGCCGCGGAACGCGGGCGCCTTAACGAAGATTATTTTCCAGCATATAAAATCCCCACAGTTCCGCATATCCCATGGGTTCAACGTAACATCCCCATTCCTCCCACAATCCTAACAGAAGTCATCTGCATCATCAAGGAGAAAATCGATTCAGGTGTATACGAGCCATCCACAGCCGCATACCATTCCCGCTGGTTCTGTGTCGTGAAGAAGGATGGGAAGTCATTGAGGCTTGTGCACAACCTCCAACCCCTGAACGCAGTAACCATCCGTGATGCATCCGTCCCTCCGTTCGTTGAGCATCTCACAGAATCATTCGCTGGGTATGCAGTATATGGGATGATGGACCTTTACTCGGGTTATGACCAGCGTCTCCTCCATGAGGAGTCCTGGGATCTCACTACCTTCGGAACACCCCTCGGCCCCCATCGACTCACTACCCTTCCACAAGGACATGCCAACGCAGTCCAAGTCTACCAAGGTGATAGCGCATTCACCCTCCAGGATGAAATCCCGGATCATACTTCCCCCTTCATCGACGACGTGCCCATCAAATCAGTTAAGACCCGGTACCAACGGGATGACGGATCCTACGAAACCATTCCCCGAAACCCGGGGATCTGTCGCCTCATATGAGAACACTGCCTGGTCGTCAACTGGATCCTCCAATGTCTTGAGAACGTCAGGGTCACGGTTTCCGCATCAAAATTTGTAATAGCAGCTCCGTCCGTGGTAATTGTGGGACACATGTGCATCTTCGAGGGTCGCATCCCAGAAGAGTCCAAGGTCCAGAAGATCCGTGACTGGCCAGAGTGCAAGACCACAACCCAGGTCCGCAGATTCCTAGGAACCTGTGGGGTGCTTCGGATCTTCATCCGTAACTTCTCCCAGATCGCCTGCCCGCTCATCAACCTGACGAAGAAGGACGCCATATTCAAGTGGGGAGCGGAACACCAACTCGCCATGCAGACCCTGAAGGACTCGATATTAGAGTCCCCCGCACTGCGTCGGATCGACTATGAGTGCGGGCGGGAAGTCATCCTAGCCATCGATACCTCCAATATTGCTATCGGGTACATCCTGCTTCAGGTAGGGGCAGATAAGAAAAGATACCCGAATCGTTTCGGATCCATCACACTGACAGAAGTCAAGTCCCGCTACTCACAAGCCAAGCTCGAGTTGTACGGACTGTTCCGCGCGTTGCGGGCGGTCCGGGTATTCATTTTTGGGGTCACGAACCTCACTGTAGAGGTTGATGCAAAGTACATCAAAGGTATGATCAATAATCTGGATCTTCAGCCCAATGCGACTATCAATCAATGGATCGCGGGTATCCTGCTCTTTTCCTTCGAGTTCGTTCATGTTCCCGCAGCCAAGCATGCAGGGGTAGATGGTCTCTCAAGGAGGCTGCCCGCTGAAGCGGATCCCGTGGAGGATGATGACCATGAGGATTGGCTAGACCGCGCGTATTCCTTCGGGGTCGAGTTCCTCAATGATAGGACTCTACCCACAATATCATCCGTCCTGCCCACTGACCACGAGCCCATCTGGGCCCCATATATGAATCGTTCCACTGTTACGAGCAGCGATGCATCCCCATTACTTGTATTCCTAGATATCATCGGCCCCCAACAAGAAGAACCATCCTTTCCGCAATCAGCAAAAGCTGACGCCAAGCATGCAAAAATCGACTCCCTCCACCTATACCTCGAAACCCAGGAACGACCTGAGGCCTTATCAGATACGGAATACACGTCGTTTGTGATGTCCGCATCCCGGTTCTTCGTTCTCGAAGGATCAATGTGGCGATGGGAACCCCACGGGAGGCATCAATTAGTGGTTCCAGAAAGGAAGAGGTACCGGATAGTAAAGGAGGCGCATGACGACCTCGGGCACAAGGGTGTCTTCACTGTCCGGACCCACCTTCTCCTACGCTTTTGGTGGCCTACCCTGGTCGACAATGTCAAGTGGTACCTCCGGACATGTCATGAATGCCAGATCTGCCAGACCCGCAAGTTACATATCCCCCCCTCCATTCCGATACCCGGGGGCCTGTTCCGCAAGGCCCACCTTGATACCATGATGATGCCCAAAGTGGGCGGGTATACACGTATAGTCCAAGCGTGTTGCGCATTGACTTCCTACCCGGAATGGAGGATGCTCCGCACTGAAACCACAAAGACGCTAGCCGCGTTTATCTTCGAGGACATTCTTTGCCAGTGGGGTCCTCTAGCAGAAATCGTTACTGACAACAGAACCCCTTTCATCGCAGCAGTAGACTCGTTACGTGAGCAGTACAGGATCCATCATATCCGGATCTCCCCCTATAACTCGCAGGCGAACAGGATCGTGGAGTGTAGGCACTACGATGTCTGGGAGGCCATCATGAAAAGTTGCGAGGGGGATGAGTTGCATTGGTACCAATCCGCGCACTCTGTATTCTGGGCGGAGCGGGTAACTATCCAGAAGTCCACCGGACTATCCCCGTACTTCATGGTACATGGGGTCGAGCCCCTCTTTCCGTTTGATATCACAGAAGCAACTTACCTTGTATCCCCGCCCGGGAAAGACTCAATTTCATCCACAGAACTTATAGCATGGTGTGCAACGCAACTCCAGAAGCGTCGGGAGGACCTTGACACGATTAAGGGTAAAGTCCTCAAAGTGAGGTACCAGTCCGTCAAGGACTTCGAAGCGAGGTTCCGCACCTCCATCAAGGATTACGACTTCCTCCCGGGTAGTTTGGTACTAGTCCGAAACTCACGGATCAAGTCGGAGCTGAATCAGAAGACGAAGCCCCAGTACCTAGGACCAATGGTAGTCCTTCGTAGGACGACAGGAGGATCGTACCTGTTGGCGGAACTGGACGGGTCCATATCGCGACTTCGTTATGCAGCATTCCGCATACTCCCGTACCACCCCCGCAGTGTGATCCACATCCCAGTTACTACTATCACTGGACTAGAGGACGATGCATTAGACCAGTTGGCTGAAGGAGATGCCGACAAGCCAGACGAAGAAGAACCCGAGCCCGACACCAGCGCATAACAATCATCATCCCCATACCACCCGACCCTCATACCAGTAAATATCCCCCGACCCGATCGCATCCTATATCCAAGAAAAAGAAAATACCGTCAAAACAAAAATATATCATAGAAGTACTACTCTCTGTTTTACCCCGGGTTTCGTCCAGTGATCCGTCTCTCATTCGGTTTCGTTCCGTCTCTACCCGCCCCACATACTAAAAAGAAAGAAATTACATATCTACAGATTCCCGCTATATATTTGCCATTCGATCCGATTAGACTATATGTGCGCGCATAAACCACAAAGGACCCGTTTTACTTCTCCCGCATGAAGCCGCACCATGCATGTTTGTAGTTCCCAAGTGTTCCATTCAATAATAGACAAAGCCTGTCGGGTCCGTGGACGGTGGGCGAGGAATAGAGGAATGAAGCGGATCGATGAAGACAAGTCGGACGCATAGTCCGCAGGCTTACAGTGTTATATTTCTCCTTCCCGACTCATACCCGTTTATACGTTACTTATAGTCCCATTATCCCATAGCATCAGTGAGGATCTGGATAGGGACACGGACGGAACCAGGACGGATCCCATGCGGAACCCATGTGGAACCCAGACGGAACGACCAAAAAATGCATACATTGTACAGGATATGACAGACGGACAATTCGAAGACATTGTATATACGGGAGGGGGGCAGATCCGCTAACTAGAGGAGACCCCCAAGACGCCTCTCCAAGCGACCCACCTCAGTCGAAATCTTGTAGGCAGACTCATAGAGGCTGATGAGCTGGCCCTTCAGGACGCACAACTCATGCTGCACCTTCGCGATTTAGCCCTTCTCATAGTGCGACACTTCATCAGACGACTCCTCCACTGTAGGGGTGGCAGGGACGACTTCCTTTGCCTTACCCTTTCCCTTACCCTTGGGTTCCGCTGCCTTGCGTGTGTTGCGGGTGGCGCGCTTCACAGGGGCCTCGACGATTTCCGGCTCACTGCCAGACGGAACAGCCAACCCGGGAGATGAGACGGTCCGGTGGAGGGATCCGCTAGCACTAGCAGAGAGGGTGGGTGCATCCGATACCTTGCCCTTAAGGCCTATCCGTACACTCAGTCAGCACCATCCAGAACACAATCGGAACCCATATCACATACCCATCGCCTTTCTGAACGAAGCATACTCACACTTCTGATGAACCGCATTGCACCCATTACAGGACCGCTTGTCCTCACCTACACACTCCTTCTTTACCTTCACACAACGCATGTAGGGTGGATTGTGAGTAACGAGCTTCTGAGCAACAGTGGACTAAGTCGAATTAGCATCGAACACAAGGTGACGGGATAGATGTACCTTGGACGGGATAGCTACCTCCATCTTCATACAGTTGATCCGGGGGGCGAGGGATGCAGACCCGCCCGTTCTGTCCATTGAAGGGGGTTGTGCAGGGGTGGATCAGGTGCGGGCGCGCGGGGGGGAGTCAATACCCATCTGCACCTCACGGGACTCACGATCCTTCGCGCAGCGCTTTGAGGGCACCGCGTTCACGAGTCCATCGTTCGTACTGCTCATTAGCCCCAAGCCCAGCGGCCCTTGCCTCACCGGACATCGTAAGGATGACATTCTGGGCGCGGCCCCGGTCAGTGCAGTTGGATAGCGCTCTCTAGAAGTGGAGGGGTAACATTCCGTATCGAATGGAATAGACGGATCACTCACCATAATATCGGCCCAACGTTCGCACCACATCCTCCATTCTTCCTGCAGCTCCTCCTTATCATCCGGAATGCACTTTGCCTCAGCAATCACCCTATCCTCCAGTTCCTTCCATTCCACGAGGATCCGATCCTTACCTGAGTCGAGGGGTGCAGGAGGAGTGAAGGCAGCAAAGCTAAAAGACATAGTTGTGAGAGGGGACTTAGTGAGCGATTGGGGGTGAAAAGTTGACAAAAAGAAGCGGATGATCCAAGGAGCGCCCATGTTTATCCTTCATTCCCCATTACATTGAGGAACCAGTTCTTCGGTCACGTTCCGGCCCATCGTTCCATCATCCCGTGCGACAGCATTACCATCAGACTTCTTAGGCCGTGTTCCGACCCTTCATTCCTCCGTCCCGCGTGACATCATTGCCATCAAACTTCTTTGGTCGCGTTCCAACCCTTCATTCCATTAACTTCTCGCGCGACATCATTCCCATTGAGCTTCTTCGATCACGTTTCGTTCCATCGTTCCATTAACTTCTCACGCGACATCATCATCATCATGCTTCCTCAGCTGCGTTCCGTCCACTCAGTCCATTACAGCCACGTCATGTGACTCTTTTAGAAGAAATCCTGCTAAGTCCGTCAATTACTATAGTGCTGACTGGGGACAGTCAGTATCTGAGTCCCCCACAGGTGTGGGGAACGTCCCCACTGTAGGCCCGTATCCCGCATATTTCCCATGCCTTCCCACCATTTTCCCGCGCATTCCGCTACCCATCCGCATCTTCCCCGACCCGTCCGCTACACAGAACCAAGCGGAACCCAGCGGAACCCAGCAGAACAATTGCGTACCACACGCATTATATTCCTTCAGCCTTCGGGACATCCTCCTACGTCTTGTCCATGTCCTTCCATCCTCGCTGGTGAGTACTAGCTACGTTCCCCGTGTCACTAACATGTTCCTATCTCATTTCCCATGTGTTACGGTACTTATACTGGATCCTTCCGCTACTCGGGACCGATTCCTTATCTCACAGCCTCACCCGGTTGTAGCATATCGCATTTCGGAACCCCTTCCTATATAGGTAGCAATAGATGGGATCTTAGTTTTTTACCTTCTGATAGACTCGACTCCACTTCCACTTACAGAGTACTTCCCAGTACTCCACTCACTGTTTAAAATATCTTCCCGAATCTATTCCTGATCACATTGCATCGTTCCCGCCCCCGTGAGTTCCGCTCGAAACGCCCGACATCGGATCCGACGACTTGGAGCAAGTACCAGACACAAGCCTGGTCTGACTTTGCCCAATCATCCTCCTGCAGGCTCGTAGTTTCTTTTCCCTCCATTCGTTACCCATTAGTTCTGTTTGTTTCCCGTTTGTCCTGTTTGCTCCGCGTTAGTTCCGTTAGTTCCCCGTAGTTCCGCTCGTCGTGCGCTGAGTTCTGCTCGTCGGGAACCCTCCGCATCTTTGTGTTCCCAGTCCTAGTAAGGACCGGAACCCTTCGGGTCGCTAGACAGAGTCTAGTCTTTGTTTCCTCGCACTTATTTGAGGACTCGCTACCCAGTAGCAATCCCCTCAGGACAAGTATAAGCCTCGCACCCTTGTTAGACTTCTGATTCTCACAGAGTCTATTTTCCTCACCCACACCGTGGCACCTGCTAAGGTGTTGAAGAAGCGAAAATTTGCTGCACCCACCACAGATGCAGGAAACGACAGCGAAGACATTTCCAGAGGCCTGTGCATATTGAAGGGAAAGAACAAAGCCAAGACCGGTCGTAAATCTCGCAGTAAACTTGCAGTCTTTGAATCTGGTGACAAGGACCAACCTCAGCCTTCCTTGACTGTTAGAGCATATCTTCACCTCGAAACAATTTCTCATCAACTGGCTTGTGGCAAAAAACCATTAGCTCCAATTATGAAGTCTTCACAGTGCAATCCTTTCATTTTCTCAATTGACACCTCCTTTGATGCTTTCATTTGGTCTGTCGCTAGTGCTGCAAAGACCACTGCAACAAATCTCACACTCCCCCGTTTACGTTGGAAATTCGAAACACCTGCTAGCTTGCCAATGAAAATGCTGACAGATGAGATCAGCTTCCAAGCCATGCTTGATGCAGTCCAAGAATGTACAAAAGGTCACACTATTTTTCTTTTCCTTCCAAAGCCAATCAATTTAGAGATGGTGCGTTCTTCTCATCAACTTTGGTCCATCACTAACCAGAATCAACAGCCACCTGAGGTGTCCAGCTGCAACAACCATACATATGAATACAAGGAAGATCCCGGCATGTCAACAGAACGTGACACAATGCTCTCTCACAAGAGCCAGATTGTGAGATTGACAACTAGAGCTGCTGGCTAACTGTGGATATATGCTAACTTGCTGTAGGATGCATTACAACAAGATAGTGCCAGGGAAGTTGCTGAACTGCAGCATCATTACCCCATCGGAAATCACCCCCTTTTCCCCGACAAGCACATATATGCAAAGGGAGGTTTATTTTGGGACCTGAACCCTGTCCGTCTCAATGTTTGGGCTGCTGCAATGGTATGGAATATGTGATTGGTTGCTGTTAAGGTTGTGCTCAAGGGAAAGACTACTCAAAGGGCTCCGGCTTCAGCTCATGTGCTGCACCCCTTACCCGAGTACATGCCCTTAATTTCTGGTGGGCAGAGGGGAAGTCCGATGGAAGTCTGGGGGAGTTCTGGAGGACAAAAGTCGGTGGAGTTCGGCGGAACTCCAGAAGACTATGTGGGAACGGAGTAAGGCTACTATGGAAGTCCGGAGTAGAAATAGAACAGAGGTTAGACTACCCTAAGGTAGAGCCAGAGAATTAGTCCTAAGGTTTAACCCCTAAGACTCGGAGGTGGACAAGAGATGAGACTCAAGTCCGGAGATTGCAGGAATGAGCAGAACTAAGATGATATTTGAACTAAGGAGTTCCAGAGTATTACAGGAGTTTATATACTGTAGGTATCATGTAAGTAATCAGTCAGCAAAGTAGAAGCTATGTATGAAGCATGTGGAAAGTCTATTAGTAAGTGCATAACGGATCAAAGCAGTGAAGTCGGAGATGAAGTACAAACAGACGGATCAGTAAGCAAAGCGGAAAGGACATAACCGGTAGCTGGAGCAATAGTATTCTAAAAGGAGATAGGTGTAAGTCCGGAGATGAAGGTGGAGCTGTTAGGTACTGTGCTGGCTCAAGAGGCAGAGGGGTTGGGGCTTGGCTTCAAGCTCTTGCGCTGCACCCTTAGCCGAGTACGTGCCCTGAATTTGGAGCAGGTCTGATGTTGTCCGACAATAGGATGAGTGAACCGCTTAGGTCCGCTTTGAGGGTCGGGAAGTAAGAGCTACTAGCGGCAAGCCGACTAGGAGCAGAGCAGAGAAGGTGGGGAGTGATGCGGAGGGTGGATAGGAGCAGGGGGAAGGTTTGGTAGGAGTGGGGAAGGTGGAGGATGGGAAAAGGGACAAGGGGAATATTGATAGGGGCAGAGGAATAAGGGAAGCACTTAGAGCATGGCTCTAAGTCGGAGTGGAGGGTTGGAGGATCGGAGGGTCAGAGGCGACAACAAGTTGAGACTTGTGTCCAGAGGAGGCAAGGTCCTACTGAGAATTCTCACAAGAGGTAACTGCAAGAAGACAAGTAATATTTAAGACTGAGGAAAATATCTAAGTACATGATATGTTATATACTTCTATGTATGAGGCAGTGACCAGGATAACTATGTTGTAAAGCTATGTACCAAGGATATAATTTGTAAGTACTTACACAGGTGAAGACATAAGTCGGAGCAGATATCAATATGTACGTGTCGGATCAGTGATCGAGCAGTAATAGGAATTACTGGTGATCCGGAAGTAAGGGTCTATGTACCAAAGGGGAAAGAGGTCCAGTTGAATGAAGATGTTATGGAAGGGGACCAGTTGAGCGGTCGAGCAGAAACATAGGAGTGGATGCGGACAATGATTGGATGGAGCGGAGGATGGGTGGAGCGGAGGTGATCAGAAAGCGGAGCAGATATTGATATTAGAGCAGTCGGATCAGGTATATGACAGGAGCACCGGGTGGACAACAGGACAGAGAACCGGAATTTCATAGGGGAGAATCTGGAATTCCGGAATTCTGGATCCAGAGGTATGGGATATAGTGTCAGAGAAAATAGGGGTAGTATCGGAGGAGTGGAATAGAGTCAGGCGGGGGTAGCAGGGCTAGTCCTGCTGAGATGCACTTCGTGCATTGTTGGAGAAGGAGGGATGGAGTGGACAGGGAAACAGGGGGTCGGACTAGTGGTAGGGATGTTCACAGGTGGTATTGGAGGTGCTCGGATCTGGTATATGACAGTTGTGTGTTTTGTCACTGATGTCCCTCAGCACCAATCAACAGAGCAAAACCCACATGCTACCATTGACGAGCCTCTGATGTTCAACCACTTTATGAAAGACAAGGCTATCAAGCCCATGCGCCCACCTCCTCATTCTCTGATGCCTGCTTTTGGAGCATACCATGCCTATCTCAATGGCCATGACTACAACTCAGGGACCAACAACAGTGGTCTCACTTGTGCCAACCCTGGCGATGGGGGTTTGAGCTCCACATTGGAGCACAACATGCATCCTCAGTCCAGCCCGGCTTTCTTCAGCCAGAGACCACTGCTACCACCCCCTGGATCTCCAGCTCAATACTATCATCCTTCGTTCTATCAGTACCCATACCAGTATTATCCTTTGTCTGCACCTCTGCATCCTGTACAACCACCTGCAGCTCCCTCTGCTCAACCGTCCCCTTTGGAGTATCCATCACCTGGTGTCACCACCAAGCATTCTGTCATGCTCGAAAGTTTTTGTTCCAAGTTCCTTGTATCTCCTTCTGATTCTAAAAAGCTCAAAGCTGACTGGATTTCTGTTGGGTTCACGGTCCTTGGCTGGTGCACCTTTCTCTCCCATCACCGCAAGTTCTGTGATGCCATTATCACTGGTACATGGGTGTGAGGATGTTTCCCTCTGCATCACATCTTGACGATTTTCTTTTGGCACTCTTGCATTCACATTGCCACTATAATTCAGCCTTCCAACTTTCAAACTCTTGTTGCTCAATAAACCATGTAAAATATGCAGTGTACCATTGGCCAGTGTCTCAATATGAAGCAGATACATATCAACACATTCAATCAATTATACAGCCTGCATGACGAAACCACCCTTCACACATATCTGGTGTGATGCAAGCACATGCTTAAATAAGTACATTGATCGGATTGTCATCATTATGAAGACAATGAGCGTGTCGTCGGAGATATGCTTTGACTGGATGATTGTCAATCAGAAAAGTCTAAATGCGACTTGGAAACATGTACAAGTACTGAATGATTCTTCGATGGGATTCAGGTCAGGCGAGTATGGTGATAAATAGAGTAAAAGACAGCCTATCAGGTACAGATCACTGTTAGTTCATAAAGTTTCAAGAATTTACTTACCTGTATTCCAAACAAGCTCTTGAAGCTCTTCGTTGTGATGTATCCTGCAGTTGTTGAGCATGAGTACAGACCTTTCACCTGGGAATGGATTCATGTAGGGAAGCTTGAGGTCATGATGAGATATAGTAGCCCAATTGTTTGCTAATGAACATGCACCAGCTTCACAGCAACAAAGGCTAAAAAAGTTTCACCATTGAAAGATCCCTCGACAACATGGGCTGCCACGTAACTTTTGGTTGTAATTGCAGCGACAAGCGAGTAATGATCCCCATGAACAAATACATCTGTTAAGGGTGCTTGTTGACCCATCATTGCCCTGCCATACTGATGAGCCCATGTCTTCTCGTTCTTGCTGACTTCATTGACAAACACAAATTCTGACCCATCACCAGCAAAATTTGTTTGCAGTGACTCCCTCCATTCATTATGGTGTTGCTCATCTCTCTCCACAGCAAGCTTGTGAAGTAATTTCTGTGTCAGCCCTGCTTCCTTGAGGTTGCGACAAAGTGTAGACACAGAGATGCTAATGTCATGTGTCAGAGTGAGCCACATTACAACTTCATCAAGGTAGAGGTCTGATTCTTCGGCAAATAAGTCCTCGCATGCTGTCATAAGAGCACGGGTAAGGATACAAAGTTGCTGACCACGTATTGGTGAAGGGGGATGCTTGACAGTGTCGTACTCTGTGAAAATTGCTTTCCAGCAGTAAACACTAGCACGAGAGACTCCAAGAGCATCACAAATATCTTTGATGTCCCAGCCCACATTCCAGAGTTTTAAGGCACATTCTTTGAGGTCAGAGCTGATCTTACAGTTGCCCATGGCTAGGATGCAAGTAACGATGAGAAGAGGTATATTTCCCAATCCGATTTGGAATTTCCACACATATGAAAAAATGACTTATCTCATTATACTTGGTAACAGCTGTAAACAGATTGTAAGGCCTCAATTTACCAGTGGCATTATAACTCGCTTGGAAGAGAACCCAAAATTTTTGGAAGCCGCTTGGACGTGATATAGGGGGTCTTGCAAGTGGGTCCCAAGACCATTCCAATGCAAGGGCAAAATTTTGAGCAATAACTTATATGCCCTAATTGAGATATCATTGCAAGCGGCAAGTGTCCTTCTAAGGTCTTAAAATTATGCAGAGTCTTTCAACTACCGGATTATTTAATAATAATATTATTATAAATTGTTCCCAATTGCATTCCAATCTCTCCCATTTCATTTTGAATCATGGTCTCCCTCACAATTATATTTTTCTGAAAATAACAATCCCAGTGGGGAGGATTTAGTCAGAGACAATGAAGATATAATATCAGTTTTACTAACCTTGACCAAATAATGAGATCTTGAGGGACAGTTAATGAGAGGCAAAACAACAGTGCAATGCATTTGAGGAGGTGTCAGTGGACTTGGAACAACAGGACAAGTGCTGGAGATGCAAGTGAAGGCGAAACAACAGTGCCAGTGCTGGAGGAGGAGATGGGAGTGGATGCAGAATGATAGGACAAGCATTGGAGGAGATGGGAGTGGAGGTAGAATGACAGGACTGGAGGAGAAGTTTTAAATTATTAAGTGTCTAAGCCACATTGATTAATAAGATATGTTTGTCATTGTTGATTGTTACTCACTTTAATTATTAATAGAACAGCTCATACAGATGCATTCTGTCATATCCCGTACCTCTGGATCTGGAATTCCGGATCCACTCCATTAAAGTCCAGTTCTCCGTTCTGTTATTCTGCCCAGCGCTCCACCTTCATCTCTGCACTCACCCCTAGCTCCTTTTAGAATAGCTATTGCTCCGGCTACCGGTTATATCCTTTCCACTATGCTTACTGATCCATCTGTTCATACTTCATTTCCGACCTCACTGCTTTGATCTGTATACACTTACTAATAGACTTTCCACATGCTTCGTACATAGCCCTTACTTTGCTGACTGATTTACTTACATGATACCTACAGTATATAAACTCCTGTAATACTCTGGAACTCCTTAGTTCAAATATCATCTTAGTTCTGCTCATTCCTGCAATCTCCGGACTTGAGTCTCATCTCTTGTCCACCTCCGAGTCTTAGGGGTTAAACCTTAGGACTAAATCTCCGGCTCTACCTTAGGGTAGTCTAACCTCTGTTCTGTTTCTACTCCAGACTTGTCTGTAGTAGCCTTACTCCATTCTCTCATAATCTTCCAGAGTTCTGCTGAACTCCCCCGATGTCTGACCTCTGGACTTCCCCTCTGCCCCTCGGAAATTAAGGGCACATACTTGGGTAAGGGGCGCAGTGCATGAGCTGAAGCCAAAGCCCTTTGAGTAACCTCCCCCTTGAGCATGACCTTAACACATTCCTACAAGACATTGGTGAGCTGAACAATGTAGCGCAGCACTGTCCAGGGTGTGAAATCATCATGTCATTTGTGCATTGTTTTCCCACACAAGTGAAGAAAGAGAGACAGGTCCAGGGAATGTACTTTACTCTTCTGAATCATTAATACTGCTGTAAACCATTGACAATATACTATTTTTTTTTGATTGGCCAGACCTTCACACCAATGCCATATCATTGTTGGCACCACCTAACAAAGCCTCAGTAATACCAGCCCCAGCCTTGGTTTTGTGCCTTGGCTTGGGCTTGGGCTTCTGAACGAGAGCACTAATAGGCTTGTTGACAGGTGGCTGCAATTCAGAGCCCTTGTTAAGTGCAGCTGTAGGTGGTAGCTCAACAATGCCATCCTCTGAATCTGCCACAGCAAGACCTTGCATAGCTGTAGATATAGATTGGGGTATGAGAATAGGTGCTTTGGCCACACTGACAGTTGATAGTGGGGCATCCTCTTTGGTGAGTGGTGATGGCACTCAGGGAGCATCAACTTCTGGCAGATCACCCCCTATTTCCATTGCATGCTCAAAGTCCTCTTCCCACATATCATGCGGACCATTCACATCCCTGACATCTGAGCATAGAGCAGCCACAGAGGAAGAAGTAGCAAAAAGGGAATTATTGAAGAAGGTAAAGATGCTGTCTGCCCAGGTGCCGCCAGTTGTCAGAGATTGACAGTAGTAGTTATGGTACTCCTTGTATGAGATTTGGGATTTGTTGCCAATCTCGACTAGCTCTTTGTTGCCTGAAAGAACAAAAATACCCTGCAACCTGACTCAGTAAGTGTTCTGTAGTGTAAACTTAATGAATGTATAATGACTGCTGCTGCCACAATGAAGCTTGGAGTCACGGTACATAATTCCCGTATCTTAGCTTTGGTTTTGGGCATTGGTGTCAGAACCATGCCAAGTAGATATGAAAGGGGTTTGTGATATACCTGATCCGACCACTCCAACAATATTGATATCCACTCCACTCAACCCTACACCCCTCCCGCTTTCCCATCACCTCCACTCTGTCTGCCCTCCAATTGATCCAGTCAGCTCTCACATCTGCTCCTGTGGTCCCACTCGACCGCCTCATCAGTTACCTTCCATATCATCTCCATTCAACTGGAACCTCTTTCCCCATTTAGGTATATACTTTCCCCTTTGATACATAAACCTTACTTCCCAGATCACCAGTACTTCCTATAACCGCTCGATTACTGATCTGTTATGTACATATTGATATCCGCTCCGACTTATGTTTTCACCTGTGTTAATACTTACAAATTGTATACTCGGTACATAGCCTCGTACCATGGACTACTGGTCACTGCCTCCTACTTAGAAGTATATAAAATATATCATGTACTTAGCTACTTCCTTAGTCTTAATATTACTTGTCTCCCCGCAGTCTCTACTAGTGGGAATTCTCCATAGGACTTTGCTCTCTCTGGACACAAGTTTACCTTGTTGTCACCTCTGATCCTCCACTCTGGCTTAGAGCAGTGCTCTAAAGTATTCACTCTTACCTCTCCAACCCAACCAATCAATCCCCTTACTCCCCTCTGCCCCAATGAACTTTCCCTGCTTCACCTGCTCTGCTTCTCATCAGACCACTGCTGGTAGCATCTACCTCCTGACCTGCAAAGTGGACCAAAGTGGTCTGCCCGTCCTATTGTCGGACATTGTCAGTTCTGCTCCAAATTTGGGGCACATACTCAGCTAAGGGCGCAGCGCAAGAGCTGAAGCCAAGCCCCAACTCCCCTGCTTCTCTGTCTGAGCATGGTATCTAACAGGGTTATAGAGAGGCTTAGCTTCAGCTCATATGCTGCGCTCCTTAGGCGAGTATGGTCTCCTTAACTTCAGAGGATGGATAGGGGCTGTCAAAGATCGACTCCAACGTGCTCCAACAGAGGTTCAGTAGTATGGAACTATGTCCGACATGCTCTGGCAGAGGTAAGGCTACAAGGGACTAAGTCCAACATAGAAAGTAAGGCAAGGACTGTCAGAAGACAGAAGCAGAGGTCAGTAAGATAAGTCTTGAGGTCAGACTAGATGGCGAGTAGGACTTTTAAGTTGAGTTGGAGTAGTTAGGATAGGTTTGAGTCTATAATCATATTGTAGAAGTAATACCGGAATACATAGGGTTTATATACTATGAGAATCTGGGCTATGCAGCACAGTGCAGCAGAGTACAAAGTAATAATAAAAGGGACAATGAACCATAATATATAACAAGCTAAATTATAATGGAGGATTGGATCATACAAGGTATGAGACTAGATGGAAAACAGACTGTACAAAGGAAACTTGGAAATGGACTGACAGGTGCCTTGTACCTTGATTGAGTCAGGGGCAGAGAAATGTACCTGACATTGGAGATACATTTTGAGAGGTGGAGGAGCATATAAGAGGGCGGAGGATTAAGAATGAGGGTGGAGGACATTAACTGAGGGCAGAGAAGACTTGTCTGGATTGTGGATATGACAGTTGGAGGGGCATTGGCAGCCAGTGATGATCAGCTGAAAAGAGATGCCTTCAGAATCTATCAAGGTATTCAGAATGTGCAAGTTAGAAAGGAGAAGAGCATACATAAACAAGCTTTGATGTTTTGAAAAAGTTGTCTTGGGATATCTGGTCTGGACAAGGGAAGAGAACATGTGCGAACTTTATGTATGCACCTTGAGGGTTGAGAAGCAAGGCACGGTGTGGGTGAGGAAAATAGACTCTGGGGTGATTCAGATGTCTAACAAGGGTGTGAGACAAATACTTGTCCCAAGGGGATTGCTACTGGGTAGTGGGTCCTCAAGTAAGTGCGAGGAAAGCAAAGACTAGACTCTGTCTAGCGACCTGAAGGGTTCTGGTCCTTACTAGGACTGGGAATGCACTGATATGGAAGGTACACAACAAGCGGAACAAAGCACGCAACAAACGGAACAAATGTGCAACAAGCGGAACTAATGCGGAACAAACAGAACTAACGGGGAACAAATGGAATGAACGGAGGGAAAAGGAAACTATGAGCCTGTAGGAGGATGATTGGGCAAAGTCGGACCAGGCTTGTGTCTGGTACTTGCTCCAAGTCGTCAGATCCGATGTTGGGCATTTCGAGTGGAACTCATGGAGGCAGGAACATTGCGATGAGATCAGGAATAGATTCGGGAAGATATTTTAAACAGTGAGTGGAGTACTGGGAGGTACTCTGTAAGTGGAAGTGGAGTCGAGTCTATCAAAAGGTTAAAAAAAACTAAGATCCCATCTATTGCTATCTATATAGGAAGGGGTTCCGGAAAGTGCTATGCTACAACCGGGCGGGGCTGTGAGATAAGGAACCAGTTCTGAGTAGCGGAAGGATCCGTATAAGTATCGTAACACATGTGAAATGAGATAGGAACACGTCAGTAACACAGGGAATGTAGCTAGTACTCACCAGTGAGGATGGAAGGACGGGGATGGGACGGAGGAGGACATTCCGAAGGCTAAAGGGATATAATGCGCATGGTGCGCGATTGTTCTGCTGGGTTCCACTTGGTTCCGTGTAGCAGACGGGTCGGATAAGATGTGGATGGGTAGCGGAATGGTAGCAGAATGCACGGGAAGATGCTGGTAAGGCTCGGGAATTATACAGGATATGGGCCTACAGTGGGGACATTCCCCACAATGGCATGCAGGCTCTGAATCCTGTGCATATCCTCATATGAAGAACTTTGCATAAAGATTGAAGATGGCAGCTGCACATGACTTGATGTCAGAAACTATTTTGGCACAGACACTATTAATGCCTTTGACAAACTCAAAACACATCAGCAGGAGTGATTTGGAGGTCAATTTGTACACTGATGTAATACTCACATGGGAACCAAAGTTCTTATGGGCCATCATGTTGTGGTCTGCTGGTGAAAAAAAGAAATATTTCGGCTTTGACATCATCTTGTATTGACATTGAAGAGAGCCACCACTCTTTGCTTGTGAGATCAATCCTAGGAGGTGGTGCACATAAGGGGAAAATGGTGGTCTCAAATCAGAAGCAATGTGTTATGGAAAACTTGCATCCATAGTTCTTGATGGTATCTTCCTTGGCAGTGAGTGCAAGGTCCTTGTTAGTAAGCTTCATCTTCCGACCTTTTGAAAGTGTGGCCTCCAGGAGAGCATTCTTCTTCAGAGCCTCTTGGTACTTTCCTCACATGTCTAGAAGTAGCCTTTGCGCAAGTTTGAGTGCCTAATATTAGAGACAAAGACAATAAATCAGCTACTGTCGTTCATCCACAACATAAAGACTTGCCTTATTAAGATCTTCAGCTGATGCATTGAGAGAAGGTGCTGCAATTGCAGTACAAAGATGCAGTAAGTCCAAATTGTCATTGGACCTGTCACTATCAGAATCTGTCGAGTTGGTGATGGAGCTGCTATCTATATTCTGAAGATCTTGAGTAAAGTCTTTGCCCTGAGCACACTGAGGCATGGCAGTTCATAAAATGTAGCAAAGAGCAAGCTGGGGACATCTTAATCAGCCACACACACTTTAAATCAGCGTTTTTTGGGTAGTGTCAGACCCTATTGATGTAATAAGACCATGCACCCTTATCAGAAACATAATACAACCATTGCTGCATATCCACTTGGAAGCGAAGATTAATGAATAGTCAACCTCATGCTGAGCAGTGGAAGAGGAGAATGAGGCTAGTGGGTGGGTAAAGTACATAGTATTGATGTAAGATCCCTGGGTGGTGAGAAAGGGTATGTTCAATGGATGACAGTAGCAAAAGTGATGGAGGTGTGGAGTTTCATGTGGTGAAGAGCTTGGATGAGCAAGCAGCCTGTATCCAATACTCCAGGCTTTGTTGGAGTAAGTGTCATCACAGATAACCTTTGGTGTGAGCATGAAAGTGGACACAAAAAGATGACAATGACTGTCGTCACAGATGACCTTTGATGCGAGCATCAAAGCAGATATGAAAAAAACAATGGTTGTGTTGTTACAGATGACCTTTGATGTGAGTATGAGAGTGTATACTTCAATGAAGAGACAATGGCTGTGTCATCACAGGGGGGAGTATATCAGGCACTTGGGGCGCCGACACCGCCAAAATTCTGCCGCATTTTAAAGATTTCATGGTCAAGATACCATTTTCTTGCTTTTTACCCCTCTAACTCGTGCACCAGGAAATATTGATGAATATGAGAGGTAACATTAGCCTGGGATTGTGTGCCCCAGTCGGGGAATATGCCAGGCACTCGGGGCGCCGACACTGCCGACATTCTGCCACATTTTAAAGATTTCATGGTCAAAATACCATTGTATTGCTTTGAGCCCCTGTAACTCGTGCACTGAGAAATATTGATGAATATGAGAGGTAACATTAGCTTGGGATTGTGTGTCCCGGTCGGGGAATATGTCAGGAACTCGGGGGGCCGACACCACTGACATTCTGCCGGCACGCACTTTACAGATTTCATAGTCAAGATACCATTTTTTTGCTTTTTACCCCTCTAACTTGTGCACCGAGGAATATTCATGAATATGAGAGGTAACATTGGACTAGCATGATGTAGACCAGCGGGGGAATATGTCAGGCACTCAGGGCGCCGACACTGCCGACATTCTGCTGCATTTGACAGATTTCATGGTCAAGATACAATTTTTTTGCTTTTTACCCCTCTAACTTGTGCGCCGGGAAATATTGATCAATATGAGAGATAACATTAACCCAGGATCATGTAGACCAATGGTGGAATATCAGGCACTTGGGGCGCCGACACCACTGACATTAAATTGGATTTTAAAGATTTCATAGTCAAGATACCATTTTCTTGCTTTTTGCCCCTCTAACTCGTGCACTGGGAAATATTGATGAAGGTGGAAGGTCAGTGATTATATTCTGGGAAATGGGATGCACATATAGATATTGGGAATGATTGCCGGCAATGGTCTACAATGGTCTATTTGCATCGGCTGGGTCGATAAGTATCGGCGGCAGTACACTGGGAAATGGGGTTGGCGATAAATGGGCATTTGGAATGCGGCCCATTAGCTCCGGCGAGAGGATCCTTAGCCCAGGATCATGTAGACCGGCAGGGGGATATGCCAGGCACCCAGGGCACAGACACCACCGACATTGTGCCACATTTTACACATTTCATGGTCAAGATACCATTTTCTTGCAGTGGACACCATTGTATTAGGCTATCAAGTTAACACTGCCAATTTAAGGCTATTGAGTTAACACTATCAAGCTCAGACTATGGATTGTAGACTATTGTATCAGACTATCAAGTGAAGACTATTGAGTCAAAGCTATTGAGTTAACAGTTCAGGCTATCGAGTTAAGGCTATTGAGTTAACACTATCAAGTTAAGACTATCAAATTAAAGCTTTATAATGTGGCAGAATGTCGGCGGTGTTGGCCCCCCGAGTGCCTGACATATTCCCCGACCGGGACACACAATCTCAAGCTAATGTTACCTCTCATATTCATCAATATTTCTCAGTGCACGAGTTACAGGGGCACAAAGCAATACAATGGTATTTTGACCATGAAATCTGTAAAATGTGGCAGAATGTCAGCAGTGTCAGTGCCCTGGGTGCCTGGCATATTCCCCAACCGGGACACACAATCCCGGGCCAATGTTACCTCTCATATTCATCAATATTTCCCGGTGCATGAGTTAGAGGGGTAAAAAGCAAGAAAATGGTATCTTGACTATGAAATCTTTATAATGCGGCACAATGTTGGTGGTGTTGGCGCCCTGAGTGCCTGACATATTCCCCCACTGGTCTACATGATCCCGGGCTAAGGATCCCCTCGCTGAAGCTAATGGGCCGCATTCCAAATGCCCATTTATCGCCAACCCCATTTCCTGGCATACTGCCACCGATACTTATGGACCATGGGCCCACCCCTCAATACACATCCATTAATTCTGACACCCATGGGCCCACTCCAAAGCATTGAACCCATTCTACTGTGGGCCCAGCCCTAACAGTCAGGGACAATGCATCCACTGGCCCACCCATGAACATCGGATGACAACCTAATGTGGGCCCACAGTGGGCTGGCCTGACACCTATGGAGAAATGTCAACTTGGGCTGGCCGAGTCTATAGGGTCAAGTCACTGAAGGGGCTCAGATAAGTTTCCTTTGGACACAAAGAAACATGTCAGTATCCACATAGTCAACAAGAAAATAATCCCCATTGCTGTTGAAATCTGGGACAAGTGAAGCATCACAAATAATTGAGTGAAGAGTAATAAATTCAGATGAAGCTGTGGGCCATGCATGCAGATGAGTTAGTCACAGGTCTCAATCTAGGAGGCACTGGCATGGTGAAACGTCCATGGGAAGAACCAAAGCAAGATCCAAGGTGTGGTTGCCAACAGTGTGCTTGAATATGAATAACAACTTAATGAAGATATTTTTATCGTGGCCATCCTTGTCCTGCATGTGAATTATAGCGCAGTCACAACGCTCATGGCCATGAAGACTCGGACTGCATCACAGATAATCAGTGGCTAACTTCCAGCTAGCAGTAGACTCATAGTGGACTTTGAGATAGTGATGTTCATGAATCTTTTGAAAAAATTGTAGTGTCAGAGATTTGATTAACACTTCAGAGTGAAGGGATCTCACCTGGTCTTGTGCCAAAAGTTTCAACCACCTTATTCCATCTGGTAATGTTAAATGGTGAGAAGGCAGGAAGTGATTCAGAAATGTCGTGAGCTTCTTCCTGAACTGGTCAAAGGCACAATTTTACCTGTTTTCTTCCTTCACCTGTGCTAAGCTGGTAAGATTCCTAAGGGGCAAACCAATATGCAGGTGAGCTTCAAATGACTCATCATCAATGTCCTCTTCTTCGAGTTCTTCCCATGAGAGTGTGAGTTTACATTGTTCTTCATTGAGATACTCGATGCAGCTGCAAACAAATTCAGTGACAAAGCTTTTATGATCAAGTTCAAGGATCTATAATATATGAAAGGTTTGAGTTACAGATGGGAAGTAAAGTTGGTGATTACACACCTGATTAGCAATGTCTTTATGATTAGTCTGCCATAGATACCAACACTTGATTGGTCCATGCTGCTTCTTGTTTGGTTGAGTACTAAAGTTGCGAGCGGCACCTTTTGCTATGATGTTGTTGAATATGTGCTTTGAGGCATGCATCTTGGGGAAATTCCAGTTCTTCATCACATCCAGATCAATCTTGTCGATGACTGTGATGTACTCCTATATCACGTAGGAATCAATATAATAGTACACTGCATTGATGTGAAACACAGAAAACATACCTCCAAATGTGTCTGAAACTCCAAAACCTCAGCTTTTCCTGCTTCAATTGTGCTCTCTGTATGCACATCAAGTGATACATACATGTCAATATGGAGGTAACTCGCTATGCACTGTAAAAGTGCATAGCCAGCTTCATCATCTGTGTGCATAAGTACATTCTGGGTAGTATATAATATTTGCTATCCAAGTCAAATGTAAGCGGCCTGTCAGTGATCTATTAGTGTCAAATCAATGTGTTGTACCTTCAAAATGTCACAAAGTTTATTACTGTCACTGTATGTAATGTTAGTAACTTGATCAAAGTGATTCAAAGTGTGCCATCATGTAAAGGCAGCAAACCTGTGAGCAATTAAATATTTTGATTCAGATAGTGACCATATTAGCATGATGTATCAACTCACTGGTCATCAATCTTCTTCTCAGTGCTGCATCCCAGAGCTGCTGCATGTCATTTGAGCTCACAAAATAAATGTTTCCCCCATTCACCCATATGACATACATGAAGGTGGTCCTGCAAGATCATTTTGTGAGGGTTGGAATTTGGGAGCTGCCAGAAGACATTCTATCAGGAAGAGAGTCAGATTCAATCAAGGATAAAACAAGTACTGACCATAACTGGCTGCAAGCCCTGTTTTTTTAATGCCTCTTCTCCAGCTGCTTTGTCCCTATTCCACAGTTCTATGCAAGCTTGCTGTTAGGTACCATGCCGGCTCAGGAAATGGAGGGGTCGGGGCTTGGCTTCAGTTCTTGTGCTGCGCCCTTAGCCGAGTACATGCCCCAAATTTGGAGTGGGTCCAACGTTGTCTGATGATAGGACAAGTGGACCACTTAGGTCTGCTTTGAGGGTCAGGAGGTAAGTGCTACTAGCGGCGGGCCGACTAGGAGCAGAGTGGAGAAGGCGGAGGATAATGCGGAAGGGGGAAAGGAGCAGGGGGAATACTTGATAGGGCCGGAGAAGTAAGGAGAAGACTTAGAGCGCGGCTCTAAGTCGGAGCAGAGGGTTGGAGGTGACAACAAGGTGAAACTTGTGTCCAGAGGAGGCAAGGTCCTACTGAGAATCCTCACAAGTAGAAACTGCGAGAAGACAAGTAATATTAAGACTGGGGAAAATATCTAAGTACAGGATATGTTATATACTTCTAAGTATGAGGCAGTGATCAGGATAACTATGTTGTAAAGCTATGTACCAAGGATATAATTTGTAAGTACTTACACAGGTGAAGACATAAGTCGGAGTGGATATCAATATGTACGTGTCGGATCAGTGATCGAGCAGTGAGGAGAATTACTGGTGATCCGGAAGTAAGGGTCTATGTACCGAAGGGGAAAGTATATATCTAAAAGGGGAAAGAGGTTCCAGTTGAGTGGAGATGTTATGGAAGGGGACCGGTTGGGCGGTCGAGCAGAGGCATAGGGGCAGATGCAGATGATGATTGGACGGAGTGGAGGATGGAGGGAGCGGAGGTGGTCGGAAAGTGGAACAGATATTAGTATTGGAGCAGTCAGATCAGGTATATGACACTTGCACACCTTCAGGTGTTCAGACTGGGTAAGTAGAAGCATTATCATATATCTTATCCAATGGGACAAGGCATATAGGACAGGGGCAATGACAATTCATTCCCCATATCAATGCCATGACACATCCAGTATGAATTGACTGATCAGAAAATCATCGACAGAAATGAGTAGCTAATGTACTGTTCTTCAAAATCAGTGGATAAGAGCAGAATGAAGGCATACAACCACCTAATAATACCATCATAACAGAGATGCACATACCCTGTTTTAGCATAGAGTATGATAGTTTTGAGTAGCTTGAAAAACCCCTTGTGCCATACAATGCATTTGAGGTTCACGTATGTCAGTTTGCCATCCTTTTCAGAATCTTCAGGAACCTGTGTGAAAGAAACTCAGAAGTAATGAGACCAATTTCAGTTAATGAAGATGTACTATTGGTAACCAACCAACCATCCACCCTCCACCAAGTCCATCAGTGTTTCTGATGTGAATGGGCAGGTTCCCACATTGAGTGAAGACCGGGTAAGCTTTGACTGTACCAGTGAAAGAAAGGTGTGTCTTGTCTGCATACATTATAAATGCAAAAGAGACGTCATTTTTTGGGTAAAGACGACTATAATACAACATGCAGGAAAAAGTATCACTTAGAATCACAAAAATGACAGTACAAAAAAAACAAGTCATACTTGGACATTCCACCAATGATCTGCAGTCCGAGGTTCATGGAGGAAACACTCATAACAGATCCCATCATGTTTATATAACTGCTGTGCATCCCAAATGTAGTACGGCACCAGCAGTGGGTCCAGTAACAAGTCCAAGGCCCAGTCCCACAATGGGTATGTATATACATCAAACACAAGGTCCTCCTGTTTATGCCGGGCTGTGATAGTATGCTTCTCGAACTGTTGAAGATATTGGTAGCTACAAAAGGGAAATACAACATTTTCCTCTTACAGGTGTAATCTGACCAGCCACCCTATCCCAGGCTGCTGAAACATTGTGGTGGGACTTGAAGGAAAGTCTTGCTTGACCATCAATGATTCTCCAGATGAGCTGCAACAGCACATCTGTGTGGTCTTTGTTCAGGGCAGCATTGTGCACAAGTTCAGCAAACTCGAAGTCTGCACAGCAACTGAACAGCTGCCAAGGCTCTTCATCAATGATGGGAGGGTGTTGATCTTGCTTGCATCCAAATGTCAAGAAAGTCTCTATGGAGGTTGTGTGACCAGATTTTGGGTGATACTCCATCTTGAATGTATCAAGATCAGAGTGAATTGAAGGCACCACTGCAAGTGAGGATAGAGCAAGTGGTGCATGACTGTGAGATGCCATGCTGGAATTCAAATCTGCACCTGAATTGAGAAAAAAATTGGATGAGGAACATATTGTGAATAGTCAAAATAAGTTCCACCGAACTCCACCGACATTTGTCCTCCAGAACTCCCCAGACTTCTGTTGGACTTCCCCTCTGCCCCTCAGAAATTAAGGGCACGTACTCGGGTAAGGGGCGCAGCGCACAAGCTGAAGCCAAAGCCCTTTGAGTAGTCTTTCCCTTGAGCACGACCTTAACAGTAGGTCTTCTCTCTAGCTCATGAAGATTTCAATGATGAAGCCAACCAAAGGATATCCCACTTTTTCCATGGGACAAGTATGGGCCTTCACACACTCTCACTAATGCTATCTGGACCCAGTTCCCATGGTCCCTACAACCAGTGGCAGAAGTGCAAATAATTCTTCAATATATCATTGAGCTGGCCAGATCAGGATTTTCACCATGAATATCAGTGAATGATTTGCTTTTTGGCCTTCCTAAAGTGCTGACATTCTGTTAGTATCAGCCACATTACTTTTGACCACTATAAACTTGCCTATTTCCTCGTCCATTATGGAACTTGTGGTGCAGACCCCCTGCAGGCCACACACAAGCTTGGGATTGGCTTTGGCACAGTTTTTCTCTATTGTCAATATGTTGTGTGTGCTCTGTGGGAGATTGATATCCAGGTTGTCACTTGGGGTGATGAGGACTGTCGAAATGAAACAATAACATGGGTTCAGGACTGATCTGAAGTTCTGGATTGTGTTGGGATGCTTGATGGCTCTCTGATTCATCTGACTAAGATGTCAGAGAAAAATGGCTTAACTTTTATTTGTCAACAGAAGTATCCTGCCATGAGTAAATTTTCCATGCATCATTTTGATTAACTCACTTCATACATAGATTAATATTCAAGCTGTTGTTAACTATGAGAAGCACTTCATGACAATTGAGCTAGGATGGCCTGGTTCAGTTTCAGATATGACAATGTGGAAGAAGTCTCACATCTGGCAACACCAGCTCAAATATTTCCCCAATAATTCTTTAGTTCTTGCTGATAAGGGTGTGTTGTGTTTTCATGTCTTCTACTTAATTATTTTTATGTGCTGATCCTGCTCCAGGTTACCCGTCTTCACCATATGTACTCTGGCCATTCACTGAACCTGAGGTCAATGGGCAGCCAGCTAATGAAAAAGCACACTGATGTAAATTCAACAAATGCTTGTCCTCACAGCGCATCATTGTCAAACATACATTTAGCATGTTGAAGGGCCATTTTCCTAGTCTGAAGAATCTGCCACCCGAGCAAGATATCCAAGACACTTACCATGTTGTCAAAGCTCTCCTTACTCTGTATAGCATGTGCATAGACTTAAGTGACACTCCTGAGTTAATCCCGCTTTTTGATAATTGTGATCCCGACTACAATGATTCTGAGGATGATGTGGCTGATGTTGATGTTTCTGGCTATGGTGGAGTTGTCGGAGATGATGAACTAGAGCTTCCTAGATGGGAATCAGATGAGTGGTTGAGGGAAGCTGGCTGCTGCCATTGTCTTGCCATTCTAAATGATCTTTTCCCATTATGATATATAACAGTAATGATCACTGACCTGTAATAGCAAGGTAGTCCAATAGCACTTGACAAGCTGCTGCCTTTAAGTCATCTGGTATACCGTCCATAGTCAAAATCTCTCAGGCATTCTTTGCCTTTGCCTTGCATTCTGCCAGTGCCACCTCAGCTCATCCCTTCTCTACCATAAAATCATACTGCTTGTCCTCTCAATCCTCGTCTTTTTTGAGCAATTTCAGCTGCTTGATGTCAGTATTCACAGTTGCCTTCAGGAATTTGATATTGGATGAGAAAAGTCAGCAGCTTCAATGCTGATGCTACTCTGTGAAGCCTTCTTTTTGTGGGTCATGGTACAGGCACCCCTTTCAATACTGACTTGGCTTGTATTTCAGTAGCTAACAAAGTTGATCTCTGTAGAGCTTTGCTGTGAGCCTTCTTCACCTTGATGTGTTCCTCATCACTCGTGTCACTCTCATCACTGCTGATATCGAGTGCATCAGAGATCATTCCAGAGTGGAATTTCTCCTCCCATACAAGTCCTGGATGTTCACCAAGTCTACCAATCCTTTTAAGTGTCATGCAGATGTCAAGCTACTAGTACTCACCAGTTGTTGAGCAGCTCATGCCATCCCTCTTCATACCATTTCTTCAACATAGCATCTGATAAATTCCCAACATCCTTCCCTGAAATTCATGCATTTTTGATTTTCTCATCAAGCACCTCAACATCAGGATCCCCGCCACCATTGCCAGTGATAGACTTGAAATTCAGGATGTATGAAAATATCCTTCATAAGTGTTCATAATGTCCCCTTACTGGCTCCATGCTGTGTCTTCCTTTGAATGTCTTTTCAGAGATCTGTATTAACACAGCTTCAGCACCAAACTAAGTAAGTTTACTTCACATTAATGTTACCTTTTTATAGACATGCTTAGCATTGCCTGCAAGGCCTTCATAGAACTCACTGTCACTTCCCAGAAGGGTCTCGAGCAAAAGTTTGGTATCCTCATCTGACAAACAGCCATCTTCTTCAAGTCGAGTTATTGCTTGTTCCTCTTCACCTTTGGTCTTCAACTTTGTACCAGTGGCTTTCCGCTTTGATCCTTTCATGAAGTGAGGCTGAGTTTGCTTGGTACCTTTGCTAGGTTGAGTTAATGACTCACCATTCTCTTTCCATATCTTCTTTGTACTGTGTCTTGCTCCTGATAGGTCATTGGACTCTTCCTTGCATTCTCATTTCTGTTGTGACCCAGCTGCCACTGGAAACTGTTGCAAGTTGAATGGGAGAACTCTCCTGTCACTTGGTACGTCATTCATTACTAGTAACAGTGGTGGCTGTGAATTGACTTGGGGAACTCTCCTGTCACCTGGTGCCTTGTTTGCCTGACTATAGGGAGTCTGATTTGGATTCAGTTGAGGCTGACTACAAGGTTCAAGCATCTGGTGAATGTAGGGTAGCTTCAATTTGTCAGTATATCTTGAGCACTTTGGTCATGTCAAAGACTAACCTGTACACCACTAGATTGCTGGATATAAGGCTGGGCAGGCCAGGAGATTGGGGCATGGGCCTCATCTCTTCGAACCTAGCTATTTTAATACTCAAAAATTAGCCATGTACAAAGCTAGCAAAGATGAATGTCATACCACTGAGCCTCATACCACTGGTAATTCACTTGCTGCTGCTGATAGGGCCTTAGGCTATATGTAGCTGCTACTGCCTGGGGCTGGTGACTACCTGTTGCAGTGGAATATTGTCCTCTTCCACTTTGTGACAAAATGCAACTGTGATCATGTGATGGGTTTTACTGTTGATGCTGGCCTGGATTCTGAAACTGATGTGGATTGTCTTTGCTGGTATCAGACCAGCTGCATAGTAGCTCATTGTTCAGTGCTCAGCAAGAGAGAATTATCAACAGTTCATCAGACCAAAAGACAAGCCGGGCTGTCATCTGGGCTCAGGACCATTTGTGGAGGTGGAAATGAAGTACATTAATTGGTTGTAAATATCAACAACTCTAAATATAAGTGAAACAACAATGACATTTTAGAATTGAGGATCCCTCTGGCAACGGAGTGAAAACATTTGTCAATAATGTCATTCATAGTGGCTAAGACCTGTGGCACTTGAAAAAAAATGAAAATTGAGTCAAGGTATATGTAGATTAAATTTAGATACTATTTCTGTACAGCCACACAATATGAGTCTCAGAGATCAGATACATGTAATTATAGAAGCCTTTGATATCGTTGGTATCTCAGCATCACAATTCCTGGTCGAAATACTGTCTAATAATCATTATTCAAATGATAAAATAGTTGTTGATCTTCTGACCAATAGTCATTGCATCATAGAGCTTCTTGCAAGGCACTCACATACAATGGAGGAGTGGGCAAGCAACATCATGAGTGATGTATGTGTGCAGGAGGTTGGAGATCTGTCCAGGAAGAAACACTACTCTCATGTTACTGTGTCACATACATCTGTAGAACAACTAGAGGAATTTAACATGGATCTGCTTGAGAAAGGTATGTGGTGGCTTTGTCATATACCAGATCCGAGCACCTCCAATACCACCTGTGAACATCCCTACTGCTGGTCCGACCCCCTGTTTCCCCATCCACTCCATCCCTCCTTCTCCGACAATACACGAAGTGAACCTCAGCAGGACTAGCCCTGCTACCTCTGCCCAACTCCACTCCGCTCCTCTGACACTACCCCTATTTCCTCCGACACCATATCCCTACCATCCAACCCTATCTGGAGCTCCGCTCCTCCACCCAATGCTACTCCTACTCCCTCCACCATCTCTGCTTTTCCAACCTGCTCGGTTCCTCCAGCTTCTCTCGTATCAATCCACCTGACTATTAGTCTGTCCGACCACCTCACCAGTCCACTCCTAGACTAGGAACCACTCAACTGGTCCTATCTCCATTTAGTATCATAACTCCTCCTTTCGGATCACTGGTAATCCTTACACCCAAGTGATTATTGATCCATCACGTACATACTGTTCTCCGAGCCCCTTTCTCGTATGTCTCAGTCATCTTTCTAATAATTCTGTACACTCAGCACATAGCCTTCTGCTATGCTATGCTACCTACTTAGGGTATATAAACATAGGTGCATTTGTCTGTAGATCTTTAGTCTGAATATTACCTTTCCCAAGCCCTGCTCTCTTGTCCCTGTTCTTGGGCAAACCCCTTGACAACTCCTGTTTGCCAGCCTAGGGAATTGACTCCCTAGGTTGGCCACCTCCTCCACTCATCCGACTTCCTGCGCCTCAGCCACCTTTCCCACGTGTCAGACTTGCAACCAATACTCTTGTACAACTATCCTTTGCGTTTCTATTCTGCTTCAGACTTCATCTGAGCAGTCTCCTCTGCTCCGCTCCTACTGTTAGCTCTGACTGCAGTAGTCCTCTGACTCTCCCCTGTCAGGCGGACCAATCTCTGCCCGACATTCCTGTGCTCATCCAGTAGTCCATCGGCCCTCCTTCAGAGGACCTCTGCTCTGACGTTCTGTCAGAGCTTGTAGAACTTGAGTCGAACTACAATCTGAAATTAGAGGCACATACTCAGGTAAGGGGCACAGTGCACAAGCTGAAGCCAAGCCCCTCAGACTCTGTCTCCCCCCTGAGCACGGTCTTAACAGGCTTGCACCAACTCTGTAGGGTCTATTTGTCAGGCTTCTATCCATGGGGTGTTACAATGGCGCTATATTTTCTTTCTCTTTCTTTCCTTACTTACTCATCAAGTCTCATGACTGCTTATCAACACGTCCAACATGTGAATGCTTACCAACATGCTTACTATGCTTACTCATTATGCTTATGCAGATGATTACTCATACCATTCTCTGATTGGTCAATTCAACATTGTACCATTTCTCATCCTCTTTTCTGATTGGATGATCCCGTCTTCTTGTTCTCACTTACCTTTCTTGAATCTACTAGGTTCTCTCTTGATACTTCGAGTTCACCAATCTAGCAAGCCCTTGACACTTGACTAGCAGAACTCATGATATGCTTTAGTCTTGATCATCCTTTATTGTAACATGGGGAAGAAGAATATCAGTACAGAATTAGGAACTGAAGATTCAGAAGATGATGATCAAGATATCTATGGGGAAGTGCTTGGCAACAGAGAATTGAATGGGTTAATGGAAGCAGTTTCAGTCAATGCATCAGAGAAACAGAGAAAGATAATGGTGCATTGTAATAGATTGATGATGATCATGAGTAGCATTTAACATGCATAAAAATGGGGGGCTTCCCTCTAGTAGAAAAAGGTTGTGATTTTCAGCATAATCATGCAGGTCACAAACCAGAAATCAAATTCATTTCAAAGCATCTTTGGTATCTTTCCACAGTCTGCACACACACCTCAAAAGATCATAGATACACTATCACAGATGGGAGTCTGTGTCTCTGTGGATTCAATCAATGCAGCTGTTATATCACTGTCAAAGAAAGCTCACTGCAGCATTTCTGCTCTGGGGCAGACACTTCTTGCATCCTACACATATGATAATTTTGATGTCAACCTTAAATCAACTGTTCATACAGTTGACAAGTCATAAGACACACTCAAACATCTTACTGCTGGCCTCCTCTTTCCACTGCAGCATGGTATTACACTTGATGACTCACATTGCTCAAACAATTTGTGGGAAACATCACTACTCAACCTGCAAGTGAATTCCATGGACATAACACCCAAGAAAGGATGGAAGGATCTGCTTATCTTGCATCCTGACCACTTAAATGAAGCTGAACTCCTGAAAGATCCTTTCTGATTTAATCAAGTATGGGCCCACCTGCTTCCGTCAGTTTAAGAACTGCCTTCAAGATCTGCAATCAGTAGAAATGATCCCTGCAACAAAGACACTGATTTTAGCCTCCCAAGCAATGGATATTAGAAATTCAACAGTATCCAGGAACATCAACTCAGTACTTGAGTTACTGAAGCAGGGCAACATTGAAGATCCAGCAGAATGTGATCCCCTGCAAGAGCTAGATGTGTTGAACTATGTTGTGCTATTCCACAGTGACCTCGGCACAGGTGAACATCTCCAAGCAGCACTCCAGTGACATGCCATCAAAACCACACCTTGGCATCGCCTCCAGCATGTCATTTTTATTCCAGGTTTATTTCATTTGAAGATGGCAAGTGCGGATACCCTCTGGTGCACCTTCTTGCAGCATTCATTGGTGTGAGTAGATGAGAGTGCTTTGATGTGGAATGTTGGAATTCTTTGACCTAAAGAGACTGGCATATATGGCTCGAAACCTGGGTTTTGTAGAATGCACCAGCTGATGACCTACTCTGGTATATGCTGGTGACTTGATTGTTGGAGAGTCAAGGTAAAAAAATATGTCACATTACATGCAGACTTGGATACCTTTGCAGTATCAGAGCCACTGTTTGATGACCTGCTTGCAATGGCAGATATAATTACACAGAATTATTTCGCTGATCACAGACTTTGGTGGATGAGATTGAAACCTCTTGCTCAGCATGACAAACAGTATGAAAATGCGCTGCTCCTCCACAAGTATATGCTACTATATGAGGAACTTTCATTGTTGCATGGATCTTGATGTTCAAGGCAACTGGGAAGCATAAGTATGTGATGCACATGTTGGATTTTCTATGTAATGTTCATTTTGTATACCTGGATGGCTTGAGGTGAGTTTGTATTTTCTTCATCCACAGTTGAAATGCAAGCTGGTTGTGGCTCAGGAGAGCTGTTCAATATCAAAATAGGCAGCTTCTGAGCTGTTGACTAGTGCATGGAGTTAAATAACTTGTATACAAAGGTTATTCATGGAGGGAAGGACTCTAACTGCACTGTAGACCATATCATCTTGGAATCCCCCCTTATCCAGGTGTATCACAACTTACAATGTGTTTTGAAGAAAACTTCTTGCACACACATCTCATAACTCAACACACTATTGTCGACATGTGTCATATACCAAATTCAACCACTCCCAATACCATTCATAGACATCCCTACTGCTGGTCTGACCCCCTGTGTCCCCATCCGCTCCATCCCTCCTTCTCCAACAAATGCACAAAGTGCATCTTAGCAGGACTAGCCCTGCTACCTCTGCCCAACTCCACTCTGCTCCTCCGACACTACCCCTATTTACTCCGACACTATATCCATACCATCTGACCCTATATGGAGCTCTGCTCCTCCACCCTATCAGTCCACCCAATCCTACTCCTACTCCCTCCACCATCTCCGCTTTTCTGACCTACTTGGTTCCTCCAGTTTCTCCTGTATCAGTCCACCTGACTATTAGTCTGCCCGACTGCTTCACCAGTCTACTTCTAGACTAGGAACCACTCAACTGGTCCTACCTCCTTTTTGTATCATAGTTCCCCTTTTCGGATCACTGGTAATCCCTATATCTGAGTGATTATTGATCTGTCATATACATACTGTTCTCTGAGCCTCTTTCTCATATGTCTCAGTCATCTTTCTAGTAATTCTGTACACTCAGCACATAGCCCTCTGCCATGCCATGCTACTTACTTAGAGTATATAAACATACGTACCTCTGTCTGTACATCTTTAGTCTGAATATTACCTTTTCTAAGCCCTGCTCTTTTGTTCTTGTTCTTGGGCATTACCATTGACAACTCCTGTTTGCTGGCCTAGAGGATTGACTCCCTAGGTCAGCCACCTTCTCTACTTGTCCGACTTCCTATGGCTTGGCCGCCTTTCCCACGTGTTGGACTTGAGCCCAGCCCTTCTGTAAATCTGTCCTCTTTGTTTCTGCTCCACTCTGGACTTTGTTCAAGCAAGTCCTACCTGCTCTGCTCCTACTGTTTGTTCTGACTGCAGTAGTCCTCCAACTCTCTCCTATCGGGCAGACCAACCTCTACCTAACATTCCCATGCTCACCTGATAGTCCATTGGCCCTCCTTCAGAGAGCCTCCACTCCAACATCCTGTTGGAGCTCATAGAACTTGAGTTGGACTACAATCTGAAATTAGGGGCATGTACTCGGGTAAGGGGTGCAGTGCATGAGCTGAAGCCAAGCCCCTCAGACTCCACCTTACCCCTGAGCATGGTCTTAACACAAGCAATATATCAGGTATGTCTATTCCCTAAAATAATATTAACACAGCTACAATCACACAGAGGTACTAAATACACCCTTACCATTCTGAATGATTCAGTAGTGCAAAAACCCCAGGTGTCTCCAGATATCAGGTGATTAACCTTGTCTTCTATTAATTGTGTTGTCATGTCTGAGTTAAATCACTTTATCTTGTGATGCAGCACTGGTGGGAGTCATTTCTGTATTTTTTTTGCCACCGCTATAGAATCCTGAATATCATCAAAGAAGATAAGAAACTTTGGAGGGAGCTGATTGCCGTCCTTCCAGCCATTGGGTATTAGAAATGCTAAGTCTTGATATGATGAAAGTGAGTACATGATTTTACGAACACAGAGTTTGATATTTATGTGATTGACAGAAGTGTGGAAAGCGAGAAGCTTAGTATCCAAGTGCATGTGGAGTAGCTACTTCACATGTGCAAGATTATCCACTCCTGGTAAATACTTCCTTGCTGATGCAGGCTTTCCAATTTGCAATGGGCTAATGATCCCATACCATGGAGAGCGATACCATCTAAATGAGTGAGGCAGAGTTGGTCTATGGTGATGTGATTTCTCTATCATTCAATCATTTTTT
Source organism: Suillus paluster (assembly GCF_016628075.1). Taxonomy (NCBI): domain Eukaryota; kingdom Fungi; phylum Basidiomycota; class Agaricomycetes; order Boletales; family Suillaceae; genus Suillus; species Suillus paluster. Next base: position 141,338 of record NW_024537626.1, read on the forward strand.
ACAATCTATCTAGGCCAAAAAATTATCATGAACTCTTCAATTTGCATCATGCATAAGCTTGTAATGTCATTGAACAGATTTTTGGAGTTGTCAAGAGGCAATTTCAACTTCTTGTGGTTGCACCAAAGTATGACCTCAAAACACAGGCAAAGATGGTTCCTTCTATCTGTGTACTCCACAACTTCATCCGTATTTATGACAGCAATGACCTCCCAGAGGCACGTGAAACTCCCAAAGTCAATGATGTTAGAGCAGTGCCAGTAGATGTTGAGGACCTTGGAGGTAATATCTTGTTGGCAGAGCAAAGTCAAGCTTCTGAGCTCAGGGATTTCATTGCCAAAGCTATGTGGGATAGTTATCAATACATCTCAAATGCACACAATATACTCTAGACTACAATGTCTGGAACTTGGCCAGCTCTGACTCAATGTAATGAGTGTGAATAGATATTTTCTTGATTGCAAGGTAACAATTTGCAATTGCAGTCTGATGAGAGAATAGCCAAACAGCTGCTACCTACTCTGTTTTGGACAAGTCATCATTCTCTTCAAGGTGGTGAATGGCAGCACTGCAATGCTGTGGAGAAGTGAGCCCACCAGACTCATCAAATTTATCTGCGAGTGTCTCGATAGCCCCTACAACTGAAAACATGGCATCAGTGCCTGAGCCATGACCACTTGCAGAACAATGAATGTAGTGGCCCATAGACAGACACTTGTGGCTCCCAAATGGTGTGATTTCAGCAGCAGAGTGCTTTCAATTGCTGTGTTTGATGAGAGTCTCTAACTGAGCAAGATCCTGTTAGATAACTATCAGCTAATAAATCACATATTCAAGCAACATACCTCATTAGTTGGACTTTCATCATCTGTCATCCAATTTTCTTTGCCCAAGTCAGCAGGTGTGTCAAACACATCAATGGCATTAGTCATCACAGCCATGCCCACATGAAAGACATTTTCACCAGTTGTGACAATTCCCTTGACCAGGATCTGGATACTGTCATAGAGAGGAAAGGGTTTCTTCCTCCAAACCTTCCCTTTTTTGTGTGTCTACAAAAGCCACTGTGTCAATACCTCATGAAGATCTGATGAGGATGTACTTGCCTCGAGATATTTCTCCCAGATATCTGGTGGGGCAGTGACAATCTTCAAAGTATGGTTCCAACCAAATCCAGACTGTTCCCTAAGTTTTTTGATGACAGTGAAGTCCTTTTTACACTGAAAGCATGTCAGAATGTGTTTTAAATAAAATACAAGACATACCTTTCCCCAATGGTCATGGCATGAGCCAAATGTCTTTGCAACCCCTCCACTCATCTTCTTGCTCCCTTGGAGTGCTTCTGCACAAGCAACAAATGACTTTGGTTTGAATCCTGAGTCAGATTGACAACCCTCCTCCTGTTCCTTGAGAAGTGTTGCAATCAACACAGCATCGTCATTGGACTTCCAAACAGTCTTTGTGCTTGCACTTGGCATCTTCAATTTAGTCTTCAGGACTTTGGCAGTCACAGTAGGAGATTCAACAAAGGGATCAGTGTTTTCCTTGTCATTTTCTGTAGTAGGTGACATCAGAAAGAGAGGGACAAGTTCATAAATTGGACAGAGGCTACAGATAAGTACAAGCAGATACACAATCATCAGGAAAATTCATGATCTCAAATAAGATACAATCTATCATAATTCATGCCAATTGTTGAGGATTTGATACATTTGATACATATGGCTGATTTTTTTAGTCCCCCTTACAATTGTAGACAATTTATCTTGATTGATGCCAAGGCAAATTCATGTGTACACATTTAGATCCAATTGAATAGGATTAAAAATATCATTTTGGGTGCATAAAACAATTACTACCAGTGCTAATGGGCTATTACTCCTCCATTGCATCAATATCAAGGAACATCAACACCTCATCCACATTCTGCTTGGACCCACTGCAATCTACAGTGAGTAAAGATGACAATGAAATCAATTCAGTGGGCACATACTAGACAGTCTTGTAGATGGAATGCATCAGTACATGGTACTTGCGCTCACTCCTCTGGAAGATACCATTCAAGATGCCCACCAAGTTTTTGTAAATTCTGCTATATAATTCCGAATTGAAATCACAGTTGCATTTCTCTGAGGAATATTGCATGATCACGCTGCACACCTATGCCACATATTAGTTACTTGTTTGTGGAATTCCAGTGTCAAATGCACCGCTGTACTGGCGAGAGTGACCATGGCAACTGGAAGCTCCCTCTTATCTGGACGATCCTCAAGAGTCGACATTAACTTCTCATGAAATCTCACCCCCATACTTGCATCATCTATGAAAAACACCTCTACTATGGTGTCAAGAATCACAGGCACCTGGTATGGCTTGTTTTCAGATATTGCTGCAGAAATGGCTGATCCATCCTTCAGGCTTAGTATATCTGACATAAAAAGTGGTAAGAATGTGGAGCATTGAGTGGAATTTTTTTTTAAAAAGTACCACTGAAGCAAATGCTCACACATACTTCATATCCTTCATTACTCATGACTTGACAGCCTCAAATTCGGGGCAATCATTGGTGCATGCAAGCAGGATGTCCCCGGTTATCTTGCAGCACTGCTCTAAGTCTGGGTAGGCATTTTTGAAAATGATGTGTTCGAGAATGTGGGTGATGGAAGCACACAGCATATCCTGCATATGGGGCTGCTGTTCTGTGAGGTTAACCTTACCTGGGCTACTGTACATGATCTGACTGCTCAGTGGCTAATTGTCTTCACTTCTTCGCACCAGTTTGGCATGCAGGGCAGTTATGAGATTCTCAACTTGAGTGTTGCTGCATAACTCTTCCGTGGTGTTGCGCCAAGTTGGTTTCTAAGAATGGTTGAACTGTCAGTAAGGGCCTTTTTTAAATGGAGTATATGCTCACCTTGTCCTCTGGCTTGGCCCAGCACTTGCTTCCAACACCCTTGGTAGAATTGTTCTGCAAAATTACAAGATCAGTACAAAGTAGTATACACAATGGGACAATACCTTTAAGTTACTATGTTAAATCAATTTTTTTGACTTCTTTGGGGCAGGTTTGTGGTAGTGAGTCTTCACCACAAGCTGCAAGTCATCATCTGCATCAGAGAAAACTGTGTGATGCACATTGTCATCTATATCACTCTTAGGAATATGGGACATTTGTGTTTCCTGAGAGCTGGTGCTCTTGGACCGTGTACTTTGAATCAGTTGAGGGCACTTGATCAAGATTACGGTCAACACTTATATCAAAGAAATCACCTCAAACACTATACCTCATAATCCAGTACTTGTTTGAGTTTTTTTTTGTTGAATTTGAGCGCTTTGAGATCATCCTCCAAGTCTGCTGCCTTGGATGATTGATGCTCATCAAAGTCATCACTTGGCACTGCAACTTTGTTGCCATCATCACCACTGTTATCTGAGTCAAACATTTCTGTAGCAGTGGGGGCTGTGTTGTGCTGCCTTGAGTGCTTTGCAGATGTAGCATCCTTTGAATCTGTAACACACAGAATATGTTAGTAGAACAGTTGTAGCACTGTGGAAAATGTCTCACCAACTTGAGGGAGTTTGATGTGATCTGATACCATGCCATTGGATGTTGCATGTTTACAAGTAGTACTCTTTTCCAACATCCAAACTTAGAATGATGAACTAAACAAAATAGATGAAGGTATCACCAATTTATGTACCTTGGTTCTTGTAGGCATTAGATTTTGCCTGTCTTGCGAGCCCTTAAAAACACTAGTCATGATTTGAGAATAAAAGATATTATGAAATCACACTGGGACCAGATTCATCAACAAGTTGTCCTTCTGATGCTGTAATTAACTTTGTAGTGTGGATAGCTGCAGCCTTCTTACTTGGGGTAGATGCCTTGAATTTCTGGCCCATTGTAATGGAGGAGACATAGCTGATAAGAGAGCCGATCAATCAATTTTCAAAAAATGAGTTATAAATCTGGAAGTCGCCACACATGCAGTTGAAATCACCAATTTTATTCACTGAACAATGTACTCCAAGTCACTCATTAATCATGCCCACCTGCAGCAGCTGCCAACACATGTTCACCAAGAATGGTTACTCTCAACACCTAGCCCAATCAAAGAATCCCAAATGTGTCACCATATATGAGCAGATGCAAAACTACGTACCTTCAGGACAAAATCAACATGAGTCAAGCCCTCCGAGTCTAATGGCAGCAGAGGAACAACATAGCTCTGAAGCTGTCTATGAGCATAACTCACAGAATATCTGTTTGGACAAAAACCCACCTGTTAATGTTTTTGATGGCAACTATTTTAACACACAAGCTGGCGATTTGGAATGGCCTGAGGAAACTAACAATGATGATTTGGAGTTAGAGGAAGAGGATATAGAGGCTGAAGGAGCAGTGGCTGAGCAAGAAAGAGACTGGGAGCCTCCTGTCATAGAGCATCTCATTGAAGATAACCTGGACACACCTTCAACTGATGAAGCTGACCAAAATCATGTTCACTGTCATGAAGCTGAAGCCCCACTATACTGAGGGCCCCATATAGTCAAGTACCCTCTTCCTAGCACTGGAGCTATGTTACATGACTATTCAGACTCAGACTCAGAAGATCCAGAAAGCGCATACCATTGCTATCATCAGCAGTTGAATGATAATGCTGCTGATCCTGGAGATAGTGGGATTTGGGCACCTGTCACATCACAATTTGACTACAAGGTTGTGCACTGGGAAAAAATGTGGGGACCTGGGTCTACATCATTCTCCAATCTCAAATACTCACTGCAGGTAGGTTTGTGATAAACTCGGCCTCTCATACAAAAACTCACAAGAACTGAATAAAATCATTGATAACAACATTCCTGCATGCTAGCCACGTTTCCAGCACAAGGAGATTTTAGTGGCTGGAGAAGCTTTTGATGTGTACTGTTGAGATATCATAGAGTGTGTCAAGGCACTTTACAGAGACCCAGAATTGCATTACCTCATATTTGTCCCAGAAAGACACTATACTGATCAGGACGAGACACAAAGGCTGTACCATGATCTTCACACAGGGACGTGGTGGTGGAAGATGCAGGTATGGGCCATGCCGTTCTTCATAGGCATGCATCACTGAGTTTAATAATAGACACAGCTTAAGAAAGAGAAGCCCAGCGCCACAGTTATACCAATCTTGTTGTCATCAGACAAAACCCAAGTGACAATGTTTCAAAATAAGCTGCCTACCCAATATACATGACTATTGGCAACTTACCCAAAGAAATCTGTTGGTGTCCTTCTTGCAGTGCTCAGATACTCCTTGCCTATCTCCCCACCACAAAGTTAGAAGATATCACCTAACCAATCTGCAAGACGCCAATGCCTTGCAAATCTTTTCCATGCCTGCATGCACTACGTGGTTGAACTGCTGGTAGAGCCAGGTAGAAGTGGGATGTAAATTACTAGTGGAGAGGGTTCCCTATACTGTGGACATCCTTTGGTTGCTTGTTACATTAGATATTACCCCGAGCAGCTCCTTGTGACAGGTGTCAAGACCAGCGAATGCCCAAAGTGTGATATTCCATCAGCCAAGCTTGGGAGTAAAGATCTACCTTTCATGGGGCATGATTTAGGTGCGATTTTGGATGCACTTGCTCTGGTGGATGAAGATCCATACAAATTTACAAGGGCCTGTTGTGGTGCAGGTATTAAACCACTCTATTGCCCTTTCTGGGAGGACCTACCTCATTGTAACATATTCCACGCCATCACTCCCAATGTTCTCCACCAATTATACAGTGGCTCAAAAAACTGTCCACATGTTTTCACAATTTTCACTATCTATGATATTGTGTGAGAATATACAAACACATCAAGGACATGCTGGTACCATATTGTAGTACTACTTCAGGGCTTCCAATTGAGCCCTATGGCGTGGGAATTGGTCGAGATATGATGGAGGTATGAGGCTTACAAATGATGACTCATGCGGACAGTTTTTTGACTCAAGTATTTTATAGTGATAATCAGGTATTCTAGTACATTGTGGGACCTTCCTTGGCTTTAATTACTGCCTCTATCCTTCTAGGCATACTCTCAATCAATTTCTGGCAATATTCTGCTGTAATCCTTGCCCATTCCACTACTACTCTCTCCCATAGCTCCTATACTCCTTTAGGGGGGGCTTGAAGCATCTTCTTGAGTGTTCCCCAGAGATGTTCAATGACATTGACATCAGGGGACTGTGCTGGTCAGTCAAGAACATTGATATTATGTTCTTTAAACCATTGTCTGGCTCTCCTAGATGTGTGTTTGGGATCATTATCCTGTTGGAAAATGATGTCTTCTTCATCAATCCCTAATTCAGCTATGCTAGGCAGCAAGTGGTCATTTAGAATGTCCACATACTGCTCAGCATCCATCCTCCCCTCAACTTCAGCAAGCATACCCACACCATTCCATCTCATACAGCCCCGTACCATTAGAGAACCTCCTTCAAATTTGACAGTCTCACTAACCTCTCTGTCTGTTAGAAAATCCCTCTTCTTTTTCCATACATATACCTTCCCATCTGACCCAATCCTATTTATTTTGGTCTTATCTAACCATATAACATGCTTCCAGTCCTCTACAGTCCAGTTTTGATGGGCCAAGCCAAAGGTAGTCTTCTCTGCCTATGTTTGATAGAGATAACAGGCATTTCTTCTTTGTTACTGCCTTGAGATGAGCTGCCTTGAGAACATTTCTTACAGTTTGTGAAGAGACAGTGGTAGTGATGGTGGAATTGATATAATGGGTGTCTTGGAGGGCATTATTATCCCTTCCTGTAGTGATATGTTGGATGATAGCCCTCTTATTAGCAGAGGTGGACATCCTCCACAAGAGTTTTCCTTGTCCAGGTGGCTTTCTTTGATACACTTGGCCACAGTAGACTTGCATACTTCAGTTGTAGAGGAAATTTGATGAGCAGAGAGGCCAGTGTAGGACAAAGAGAGGATATTATCCCTTTGAGCAGAGGAGATGGCTTTCATGGTGATTATGACCATGACACATGAGATATTCTGGTTATATAGTTAGATATATTTTTAAGAGTATGCCTAGAAGGATAGAGGCAGTAATTAAAGCCAAGGGAGGTCCCACAATGTACTAGAATACCTGATTATCACTATAAAATACTTGAGTCAAAAAACTGTCCGCATGAGTCATCATTTGTAAGCCTCATACCTCCATCATATCTCGACCAATTCCCACGCCATAGGGCTCAATTGGAAGCCCTGAAGTAGTACTACAATATGGTACCAGCATGTCCTTGATGTGTTTGTATATTCTCACATAATATCATAGATAGTGAAAATTGTGAAAACATGCGGACAGTTTTTTGAGCCACTGTATGAAGGTCTTGTGAAGTACTTGATTGCATGGATCAAATCTGCATTTGGTGAGGCAGAGATTGATGTGCGATGCAAACACTTGCTTCCAAACCACAATGTGTATGTCTTCATGAAACATATCTCCATTCTGTTGCAAGTCAGTGTCACAGAGCACCAGCAAATTTGTCGGTTTCTACTGGGCATCATTCTTGATATTCGCCTGCTAAATGGAGCACCTCTAGTTCGATTGGTCCATGCTGTGAGAGACCTCCTTGACTTCTTGTATCTTGCACAGTACCCATGTCACTCACATCGAACCTTGGAGCTTTTGGATGATGCACTCAATTGGTTTCATAACAATAAAGCAATTTTTGTTGATCTTGGTATTCACTCATCTTTTAATCTACCAAAGCTCCACTCCTTTTGACACTATATTTCCATGATTCAGCACTTCAGATCAACCGACAATTACAATACCAAATATACTGAACACCTTCACATCGACCTTGTGAAGGACACATACCATGAAATGAACCACAAAGATGAATACATGCAGATGACTGTTTGGCTTGAGTGACAAGAGAAGGTTCTTTGGCACCATAAATTCATTCAGTGGCATCACTGCTTGGCTTCATCATATCATCACCAACCATCAGATTACTCCCCACCGCACTTTGATCTTCTCTATTCTTGACAATACAAGGTAGCAAAACACCCGTCCACAAAACAAATGACTTTCCCAGCACTTGCAGCTGAGTATGGGGCTGTGCATTTCCATGCAGCACTGGCACATTTTTTAGTCCAAGTCATGGAGCCAGATCTGACCACACGACAGCTTGAGGCTGAGGCTGTTGATGTGATACTACCTTTTCAAGCTGTAGCCATGTTTCACAAAATCCACTACAACACCATCAATGAGGATGGAACACTCAACAACCTCACTGTTGACTCCATTCATGCTCAACCAGCAAGACATGACTGCCACAGCAGGTGCATGCCAGCTTATTCTCATGGTTCAGTCACAGTATTGACTCAGATGCACAAAATTTTCTCCACTCATTGATTCTGTCTTGTTCTTGATTGTGCACAGCTATCTGAGTCTATCAACTTGTGTTATATTTATGGTGCGTAAATTGAACTTCTATCCTACAAAAACTTTGACTTATAGTGTTGCAGGACTCAATTGCAGACAAAGAGAATTTAATACCTGGGACTTGGAAGTGGTGGGTTGTTTTGATAGTGTAATGATTGCTTCTCAGATCTCAGGCTAATGACTGTTTAGCCCATGCTCACCTTCCCTTGAGTTTGGCGAGCATAATCTTATTGATGGGAACTCACCCATTAAAAACTTGCCTGTCAACAAGTAAGTCTGAGTCGTTATAGTCAGCAGTTTCTCAATAAGCAACAAGGATCAAAAAACCACTGACCCACAGGTTTCCAATTCCAGAGTGGGGGGATATCAGCTACCCCCCCAGCAGAAATGCCTCAAAATCCCATCCCCCCTATCATCAGACTCCAGCCCTTCTGACGGTCTCTCAGAACTATATGTATCGACTTGTAGCAGATTGTTGAGACACTGAAATCAAACAGTGCGAGGAGGGGAGAAAGGCGCATCTATTGGAAGTGCAGCTTGCTGCGCATGGCATTCATAAATTAATATAATGATATAGTGTCCTGTATCTAAAAATTTTCTCCAATGCTTTTGAATTCTTTTTTGCAATGGACACATTGGCTCAGACTGTTGAATATTGGGTCCTTTTGGCACACATTCAAGAAAATGGTACATGATTTTCTATGTTTGATATGATCTGCTCAAATTGTCCCCAATACAAAAAGGGGGTTTCTCCTGATGATCTGAACCATCAAAATCAAACTTTTTTGTCAAGCACACGCGCTGGTCAAGTTAAATTTGATGTTTTGATGGGAATGCCTGCTTGGTTCGATCGGTCGTGATTTTGGTGTGTAATCAGCAAAAAACAAACCGGACTCAGTTGCTGAGCGGGGGTTTAGTCATCAACTTACATTGCTATCGCGCCCCCATTGTGTGAGGCTTGAGGTCACTTCTCTCGAGTGGGCCCCTGGGCCCACTCCATCGCCCAAATTTCATAAACTCTGAACAGAAGCAGCATTTCTACAAAATTGGAAACATCTGAGGCATGGTATCCGAAAACATTGACTATCAACCGAGTATGTAGATCAGTCCCAAGTATAATAGTCGAGGCAAAAATCATAACAGCTGGAAAGGGTACTGTGTGCCCAATATTATGACACACTGCAGAGCTACCTATGCGGCAGACGGCATGAATGTCTCGTTCGATGGTGTGGCTGGCCGTGCGCCGTCAATAAATGTATCATCAGCCTGACTCGATGAAAGATAAATCATAATTCAAGAAATACCTTTTCAAGCACGGGTGCTTCTCCCTGGTTGGGTGAATGGGACACAACGCCAGAACCAGCATACACACAGTCCATCTCTACATCCGGCAGCAGATGACTGCTCGTCCCTATTTAAGAGCGTCAACACAGTATCTTTGTGTCCATCAAGATGCCCTACCCGCGTGACAATATGGGATTCCGTCCTCTTTGTGACCCCACCACATCACAGGCGACCACTCATCCACGAGGTTGGCGAGCGTCTGGAGGTGCCCGTATGTAGCTGGCTGGGGGCCGCATGGTCGGCGCAGTGCAAGGAGAGTGAAGACACAGGCAAATATACACAGCGCTATACATAAGTTCATAATCTGCACGAGCGCTGTAAGGATGTTGTAGTGGCTGTACTTGGATAATAAATGCACACCTGGTATACATTCATTATTGCAGTGTATTGCACAATTACTATTTTGTTGCCATGGGTCATCCCACCAGGAGCGAACGAGAATGACAGCCCAAACATCCAGTCTACTTATAATGTTAGTGATATTGTTCAAGAAAACCGATCAAAGATAGTTACATATGACTCACGTAGCACATGTTTCAGGACGAAAAGGAAAAGACCGAGGGGATTGGCGAGAAAGGCCTTCAGCGGGTTTGTCACTGTGCGGAGTCCATTCCTTGTTGTAGCACATCTCCATTGCCTTTCATTTTGAATGACATTTGCGATGAGCTCGGAGCAGTGTAGGCCAATTGTCAATGGTCCTTGCACAGCTGCGATGTTGACAAAGGCCAGAATCCACGTCTGAACACTGATGGCTTTGATATCGGCGAATTGAGCTTGAACGCCCAAAAAGTAGTAAAGGTCATAAGAAGAATCAGGGAGCAATGACCACGATTTCCAGGGTTCGTCCTGGTTGTGTTTGTACACGATGAGTACGGCCCATCCAGCGCATGCTAAAACGAGCCCCCAAAGAAAAACCACAACTTTCCGGATGCTGGAGTGAGCATGCCACGCCGAGGGCTGCACCTCCGACGGCTTTGCTGGACCTCCGATGATGTCCCGGTCGGACTCGGACACGCCACGCATGCACCGGAAAGAAGATGGTGTCAATTGCGTGTGGTGAACCAGAGCAGCGGTGACATCGAAAGGTGAGTAGCTCCACGTCAATGTTTTGACAGATCGCATCCCTGCCAATGCGATCGCCACCTGAAGAAAAAGTGCGATCCCCAAAATGAGGAAAGGAAACCCTATGATGCTAAACAAAGATGCGGCGAGTGTGGCTGAGCCGTAGGATATAATGAGGAGGACGGCCATGAGAGCATTAAGGAGGGTGCCGTTAGGGTCGCGCCATCCACGAGCTGCGGTCATCAGGCGCAGATTAGTGTTGAAACTGAGTCGGGACTCAGAGGCTAGTGCAGAGCGTAACGAGATGCTGTGTATGAAGCCTATGGACTCCGTACATAATGTGATGATTAAGTTTAGTGTCAGGACCAACATCTCTGACTGCAGATAGGAAGGGACGGCGGTGGCATTTCCTGCCAGCCAAACCCCACCCGAAATTCCACAAGTGGACATAACGACAGTGCCTGCAGTGATGCAACAGCAGCTGACGATACTGGAGCATGCCACTCCAGCAAGAGCATATTTGCGAGTTGTCAGACCGCGGTCATAGAAATCGGTTCCAGTCTCAGCAGTGGACTTTGCGTTAGACATGATCGAGTTGAAGTCATAATGACGATGCGGGAGTGAGTCATATGCAGGAAGACTGGCTGGACTCTGCCAATCTTGTTCTGTCGGTATGGAAGAAGTTACCATAGGAGAGGTGTAGAGGGGGATGGTACATTCAATGGCTACACTGGGGTGGATTAAGTACGGCCTCGAGACATCGCCTTGATTACACACCTTTAATTACACATTATAATTTGATTAATTGTCCAGTACTCTACTCTCATCGAGAGTTCAGAATCAAAGCTACTTGCACAGGATGAGAAGACCCGATTTGGAAGGTAGTATTCGCACGTCTTTTCCAAAATTGCACTTTGTCTTTTGAGTACGCACCACACTCAGCTCGGCAGAGTACTGGCCTATGTTGACTCAGGCGTCGAACTCGCATACACTATCCCCTGCTAAGACTTCTCATGACGGCCTCACAGATAATAAGATACCCGTCATCACCACTGATCATGATCAACTAGAATCTTTGCAGCTGGATGAGCGAGGACGCACCGACGCGCCTTGTGCTCAAGACTTGTACGAAACTGTACTTCCATGGTGGAGAGCAGCTATACGTGCCCGAATTCTCAGTTCGGTGAAACGAGAGAGTCAAATCTTGGCTCGGATGCAGGCTCGTCTTGTCTTCTTCAATATGCCAGTCTGTTTCATGACTCTCCGTAGGAATGTATACGACACCCATGGTTGGATGCATACTTCCTTTATAGCTCGTCCCTTGGTACCCACACTTTCTTCATGATTGGTCTACCGTTATTATTTTTCTTCGGTTATGAGGAGATCGGACGAGGGTATGATTTCCTCGTCCGTCAATTATTGTAACTCAAATGAAATACAGCTTAGTGATTGTTTTAGCTTCCGGAGTCTACGTCTCTTCATTCGTGAAGGACCTTATCTGTTCACCTCGTCCATTGGCCCCTCCCGTAACACGACTGAGTAAGTGAACGAGACTCCTTCATAGCAAAGTTTATCGAACGCATTCTCCTAGCGATCGGGACGCACCATCTTGAATATGGATTTCCCTCAACGCATTCTACGAACAGCGTATCCATGGCGCTTTTCATCTTCGGCTATGTTAGAAACGCTTACATCCAATCAGCCACGATATCAGCATCGATGTATTATGCGTCATGTGCCATGCTCGTGATATACGCCATAACCATTGTCTTCGGGCGCTTGTACACGGGCATGCATTCCTTTACCGACTGTGCGGTTGGTGTCTTCCTTGGCGCTATAATCTCGGGAGCCTATGTGATTCTGAAAGAGACAATTGAGAATTGGCTGGCAAGTGCTCGCTGGATAGGTGATGCCTTTCATCGTTGCTGGTATTCCTACTCATTTTCTTGTCAGTTCCGCTGACGGTGATCCCCATCTGTCTACTATTTGTACATTACCATCCACAACCGGTCGACGATTGTCCTTGCTTCGAAGATGCCATCGCATTCGTCTCCGTCATCCTCGGCATTGCGCTATGTCGGTGGCACATTGTATACTCTGGCGTCGACGAACGCTTCCTGGGTTCTGTGATGCCCAGTCCTCAGGGAATCGTTTGGACTTGGGAAGATACAGCTTCGTGGTGGACTCTGGCTTGCGCCAAAGTCACTGTTGGTCCGTTCCCATTTCTTTCCCATCTTGTTCTATTACTTACATTTCTCTACGCAGGGATCCTTGTAATTTTTGTGTGGCGCCTTCTCGCAAAATCCCTGCTGCACCTCACTCTTCCACCTCTTTTCCGTCTTCTTGCGTCTTCCTTTGACCTACCTCATCGGCGCTTCTATACCCCTGCGACAGACTACCAACACATGCCAGTTGAAAGCAGTTTGCGCCCCATTCCGAGTATGATCGATCTTCCTGGCGCCCTTGAGGTCAGCGGAATGAGGGAAAATTCGGGATTGAGAAGAACAAGCGGAACGAATGAGGTCAAGCGAAGAGGTGCAAAGTCGAACAACGGCTCGTCGTTAGCCAATGGAGACCCCGGGGCTTACAGCGGATCCGAGCTCGAGAACAGCAACGGGCCATTTCAACGCAAGGAAGTCAAACATTACGATGCTGATGGTGAGTACACTATATCTTTGACGGGATGCGAAATTCTGAGAGTAACTCTTCTTTAGTATTGACCAAGGTGGTGGTCTACGCTGGAATCGCAATCTTGGCAGGTGAAGGCTTGCCCGTCACATTTGCCCTTTTGGGCTGGGGCGTCAAGCCATGGTGATGACTTTTGCTGGTGACGTGTAGTGTATGTAGTAATTAATTGCGGGACTTGTTATTCCTTGGCATGCTAATTTTATGGACATTTCCTGATTGCCATGTGCGAGGTGCGACACTGGGTAAACAGCACTCAGCAAGCTTAATAGCTATCAGTGACGTCCCTCGAGCCTTTTGGTCTCGTTTTCTGATTTTGTATAGATATTCCTCGCTCAAGGCTTGGGCTCGGGTGTCGCGATGGGCCTTGTGTTTGTCTTGAGCACGGCGGTCATCGCGCATGATTCTGACGTCAACGCACACTGGTCCTGCGATTGAAATACAGTGCTAGCACATTCGGTAAGTAAACGACTGTCAATTACTTATACGCAAACAGACAATGTATAGGTAATGTAGGTGCGAGTAGAAGACAAGCGGCCTGGGTCACTATACTTGCTAGATGTCACTGCCAAGATGCTAGAGTTCGACTGTTTATCTCTTTACGGGAGCGTCGCGACCGGAGCAGGCACGACCGTCCCCCCCTGCTTCGTTACCCGGCCTTCGATCTTTGACTTCAAACCCGTCATTTTCTCCGTCAACTTAGACAGGTCTTTGCCGGTGAGCGCATTGTACACCTCCTTAATGTACGCAACGCGTCGCGTCCTCTTCTGGATAACGTCGTCCTTGCCATCTCTCCCGACCTTCGGCTGTCCACTAGAGCCTTTAGGGACCTTGTTCCCGGTGAGCGCCTCGTCCCAGGGGGTACTCGACAGCTTCTGATACTCGTCTTTCCACGTATACATCACGCACACTGATGTATTGGTAGGATAATAGCCCGTTGTGACCTCCGAGATTTGACCAAGGCGCAAGTTCCAGACTCTAATTTCCATTTTGGAAATTTGCCCCAAGCCTTTGTTGATGTATTCCAGGAGGGTCAGTGACTCCGGCAGGAGTTTGTAGTTGTCGAGGTCGACTTCTTCGAGGAGTTCGATAGAACGGAGGTTCTGAGTGACGGAGTGCATGTGCAGGAGAAGCATATAACCCTGGCAGATGAGCCGGGCAAAGAAGTTGTAGTCGTCGACGTGGAGATTATTGTTGCTGAAGATCCAATCCAACTTTTGTAGGGACTTCCACACCTTATCCTTCTCCTTTACGATGGAGTCATATGTCTTGGCCAGGAAGCCCGACTCGGTGATGTCGTTCTTCTTGATGGAAGACTGTGCGGCGAGGGTTTTCAGATATATATTATAGAATTTGTCGCGTATGGTTTTAATGTCGGCGAACTCGATCCCCGCAAACAACTTCACGTTGGTAGAATTGATCAGGCGTGCAGTGTCTTCGAGTGTGATGCCGTTTTGCGCATCCAACCCAAAGAGCGAGGAGAGACTTTGGGAATACTCGATGAGAGTCATGATCATAGTGATGGCCTCAGTGAAGGTGATAGGGTCGGCCATGGTCACAGTCTGGAAAAAAGTTAGCGACATCTCTGCCGACAGTCCGAGGAACGCACCTGTGTGTAGAGATAGCTGCAGATCGCAATGGGATGAGATTCCTATCAGGAATTGGGTGCTGTGACGAACTGCGTGTGCAGAAAACGCAGAAAAAATATTAATGCTTGGAAGCTGGGATGTGATGCAATATAACGCAGAGGTGAAACGCTGAGGTACTTATGTGTGTGGACGCACTGGCCTACGGGAGACTAACTGTACCGCGTGTGCACTAGTAGGGCGGCCCTAGTGAGGTACTGGGCCTGGCCTCAGGCCCCAGGAGCCAGGACCACGGCAGGCCTAAGGGCTTGGGCCTGGTCAGGGCTTCCAAAGCTTAAGCCAGGAGGGTGCGCCTCTGGGCAAAGGCAATATCTGAGCTGTCCTTCGGTCATGAGCACGGAATTGTTACGCACCAAGTTGCCGACTCCGATTGGTACCATCCTCCTGCCTTACAAGTTATTGAAGCTACATTGCATGATATGTGGTGCGCACTGCTCTAGTACAGATAAGTTGTAAGTTGAGAAGATCTTGCGAAGACACCAAGTCGTCACATAGTTTCGCGTAGTAACTGCAAATGTCTTGAGGGATCAGGAACCATCTATCACATGTTACCGTTAGCGTGTGGTGAGCATGTCAGCTCGACCTGAAGTAGCGTTAACAAATGTGAGTATATAGGTACCGGCCTCTACAAAACTCCGTGTGTGGCTATGTATGACTTCCGTTTATTCCTCGGCGGTATATTATCAAGCGCATGGCCGCATATATCAAACTTCCGACAAGAGAGATGAGCTTAGCATAGTAGATAAGCATGGGGCTTACGCAAATGCACGCCAACTACTCGCCCCACTGAAGAGCGACGGTATCCACCACTTGTGTTGAGATGAAAGCACAGCGCCTGATGTTGGGCCGCCTGAAAACATGGGTTCAATAAATAAATAAATCCCCAAAATAAACTGCTCACCAAGTAATCCACCAACGGCTGACCATTCGCGCTCTGTCAGGAATTCCGAAGCAGAAATGAACAATACACACCAGTGAAAGCAAAGCATATGCCCACTCGCGCCCTGCATAGGAGGGTCAACATTATTGGCCAGACTACATGTCTGTAAAAAAAAACTAACCCTAGCTCCGACAAGTTAGGCGTCAATACAGTTAGCAATGGGACCACAAGCGCAATGACTTGGATAATAGTTAGTCCAGACAATACACAAGCTGCGGTGACACATACAAACTCCAGAAAAGTAACCATATGTGAGTCCTAATACAACTACACTGGCCATGTCACTCAGAGCTATCATGGATATGATAACGGCACTGCATGTGACAGTAGATATGATCGCCAAGTTCAACACCCCCGTATATGCTGCAATGAGGCCTATCGTGCAGCGTCCAATGAAACGAGCTAAATCAAGTTGAGAATTGACGATGAAGAGAATAATCCTGGGCGTACGGAGTAGAACGAGAAATTGGCGTCAGTACTATGTTTGACAGAGTCCAATTGCAAATAAAATACAGGGAAGAAAAACTTGATCTGAAATAACGTTGACCTGGGCACAATCAGCTGTTAAGACTTTTGTGCACACGCCAGAAATGACACACCCAACGGTCATGAGGATGAAGAGAAGCTCGCATGAACATTTTCGTGTCACTGCACTATAGCTGGCAGCCGGTGCCGGTCGTTCTCTTGTACAAATGGATAAGCAGTGGATCAACAACAGCACTGACAAAACCCGCACTGACGCGGACGCCTCTCGCAAAGCCAGCAGTGGCGTTAAAAAGGTAATTGAGCATGATCGGACGAATCATGGCACCAAGTGGTGTACCGGATGTAACGAGAGACATCACCAATGTGCATCTTTTGGAGAAGCGCTGAGAGGTCACCGCAATGCTGGGAGCGTACGTCAGGCCCATCCTAGTCCAAACAAGGACACCCTGGACCATAAAAACCTAGTCACAACATTTAGGTAGCTCATCGACGACGAGATTGGCGAGGCTACTCACCAAGTAGAACTGACCAAGCTTTGCGAGGGATAACATAAACAAGGACAGTTATTGACGCAGCGACAACAATCATTGTAGCTATCAGCAATTAGTGCTAAAAAGTTGACTATGGACGTGTGGCAACTTACAACCGCCCTCTGTCGTAGAGTGGACCTGAGATCAAAGTGAGATTGACTGTGAGGAATGTGGACAGTGCACCGATCCATCTGACGCTGACTGAGACAACACATTGCGGGGTATTTACTTATGATATTGCAGACGGTGACTGGTTGGTCGCGTGTAAAAATCTTCAAGTTCATTGTCAACCTTGTTTGCAACCAATTATGCGGCTGCTGCACACCTTGATAGACGCCAAAAGATGACAAGTATCTGTTAAAGCACTGTTGACCGAGATGTCTCGAAGGATGACTAGAACGAACCCGAAGCCACAAAATTGCATTAATGATAGGAAACTGGGCATCGTCATGAATGTGAGATACGCTGCTGGAGGGTATCGTACGAGGCACAACTTACCGCCCGAAAGCAGTTTCTCACGCCACAAACCCGCCATCTGGAAGGTCAGATTCTAAAGGTGTGTCTGAAGATGTGTGGGAGTCAGATGGCTGTCTGTGTCACTGTTCCTCCAGATCACGTAACTTCTCGTTCGTCGTGAGCTCTTTGAGAACTTTGGACTGTCCCATAGACATCAAAGGAAATGGTGGGTAAGAAAAGCGCTATGCGATAGCAAATGCAGGGCTTGCGGATGATGAGGGTTGCACTACCCTGGACCCTGCAAGAGCGCTATGCAACCTCATACTAATGGGACTACCTGGTGGGGGCACATTAAATCAGTGACAGGGCATTGACAAGTTGTTTACAACGATCTCAATGCATGTAGAAGAGAATTCAGAAGAACCCGTAGGGTATCGCAGGGTTGATGTCCTTGTGATGACAGGTGCCTGACGGTATTATAACAATTGCCTTGTCAAGGAATTTGAAACACTCAGCTGTTCAGCTAATTATATATGTAGTTGACAGCAGGCTCGAAAGAAAGAATATTCAATATCCGCCCTGTCATGTAGTCCATCTGTTCCGTTGGTAACGCATACAGAACGATTGTCCGCACTATAGGAGTGAATGCTAACAACGTAATGAGTAAAGCCAGGAATTCCACTAGTTAACATGGAGTCAGAATCGAATACCTCAGTATCCTTGGCGCCAGGCCATCGGCATCGCCTCAGCAGGGCATTCGCTGCTCTTCAGTCATCCGCAGACCATTCGCTACCCTTAAGGCAAGACACCAACCTGAAGGAAATGTAAAGCGACGCTGCGACTACGTCACGTGTTCCGAAACCCGAATGCTGCACTGGTAGCATTCCATTCACAACGACTAAGATAGAACTCGACAGGAGAAATATTATTGTCTTCTGAAGTGGGGGCAATACACCAAGTAAATCTGCGCCGACCTCATGATGGAACAATATTTGCTAGCAGCCAATAACTTAGTTGTTGTCAATTTGTGCCGTGGTTCATTCATGTGTGTACGCTCCGGGTTCATCTGAAGGTAAAGAAGCTTGGAGAGTCGACCGGTCAGCCGTCGACCAAACCAGCGAAGTCACACGTACCAGTGGCGGTGATCCAGATTAGTAGTGGTAGGTTATTCACTACTTGAGACAACCGCTAGTCTCCTGTAGTCAGACCCGATAGACAGAAGACAGTCGTTCCTTTTGTATTAGGGACGACTACGGTTGCCCGAAGGAGAATATCGCTCTGCAAATCTGCCACGTCAGCCTTCCACATTAGATACATAGGTCTATGCAGGATTAATGAGAAAATGCTCACTAAGTAGGGACTCGCAGCTTCGCACTGTGTTATGCAGAAGATATCAATGTGGTAAGTGGAGAGGTCATCGGAAAGCGAGCTTGTAGCATCAATCCGAGCAATCGCCTAGAAGACCACGAAAAAATTGAAGTTCGTTCAGCTATGAATAGGAGCACACACTCCGAGTCGCCGTTCTCATATCACAGTGAATAACTGCTCTCGTCGATTGGTGAGTGCAAATTGCGTCCAAGGCTAGCGAGAAAGAAAGATAAGCGGCAAACGCCGAAGCAAATTTACACCCAGCCGTCAGCAAGGGGAACGCTGCTTGCTTCTTTATTCAAAAACCAGCAATATCTTGAGAGTGTGGGCCATACCAGGATGGCTCAGTCTTTCTGGCATGGGTCACACACTGCGTTGTTCTTCCATCATTTCTAGTTCTTGAACTTGAACATCAATTAATCCTCGCGAAACCATCCGGGTCATTTGATTTGGATATGTTTTCAACTTGCTTTGTTTCGCCTGTCAACAGGAATTTAACCCTGCTTCAATCTGCGTTTTAAACCAGCGACTTGAGAGCGTGGTTCATACCAACTTGAGGATTTGGTCATCTTGTTATAGGCCACACACTACGTCCGAGTCGTTCTGCTATTTATTCCCCGTTCTAACTTCTTGAACAGTAGTTGCTTGCGAAACCCCAGCTGAAAATCTGTCCGTCATCTGATCCGGATGAATTTGCATGCTCTGTCACGTCAGTGGATCTGAATGCTTGTCTTCCTATCTCTCAAAGGAACTTGATCTTGAGGGTCGAGACCAGCCTGACTTGTAATGTCACGGACAATTTGTCGAGTAGTGGTAAGTTGAGTCCAGTAAGCATGGGTCACTGGTCATTAATTGAATTTTTTGCCCATTGACGGTTGCGCGCTGGATGTTGGACGACATCTCTAAGCCTCTGGTCTTTCGGGCTAGTCAGAGTCTCAGACATGACGTATGTGTTGATCCCTGGCGCTACCATCGCCCTGTGCGACGCTATGGGATATGTATGCAAGTATCACCGTACCTTGAACCCTACAGATCTCATGATCATACTTATGCTATCATACTTATGCTATCATAATATTATAGCGCTTACAAGAATACGGCATCATCGGGCCGATTATACGCCACCGTTTAAGAATTGCAGCGCACAACCAAAATTTGGGCACAAATCGATCTCAACGCCCCACGATCTTCCCTCCGTGGTATTTCAATCGCGATGGGAACGAGACTAGCTCTTTTTTCCCAGATTGTCAAACTTTCCATTCCTGCAGGGCCTTGCAGGGTTTCATTTCTCAAGTGGATTCGCATTGTGACAAAGGCAGGTGTCGGTTGCAGTCTACCTCGACCATGAAAAGCTCAGAGTTAACGCATTCATGTTGACGTGACGTTTCCCATCAGTCTGGTAAACGCCATCGCTCTCCTCCGAGAAGCCGAGACGAGTTTCACAACCCGTGACTCGATGTGGGCCCATGTATATATACAGTCGCTGCTGTCAATTGTCCCAGCCCCCGAATGGCTTCTGAATCCAAGCTTCAAACGCCGTACACGGGACCCCCTTTCCAAGAGGATAAAGAGGGCTCAGAGACACTAGTGGGAGAACACCCAATCGTCAAGGATTCTGACCCTCCCTCACGCTCGGATGAATTCCCCGAAGGTGGTCTGGCAGCTTGGGCCACTGTTTTTGGATCGTAAGAACCTGTATTTGGACAGTAAACCGCGTCTTATTTTATTTTATTAGGTTTCTTATACAGTTCTGTGGCTTCGGGTGGGTCTGTTACTGGTACTGATAAAAACGGCGCATGACGGAATGTTCAAAGTTATTCCACTTCATTTGGTGTCTACCAAGGTACTGTGGCACATGTCAGTGAGGATGGATCGTCAAACATCTTACCCTCCAGATTTCTATGCCCAGCATTACCTCACAAACCAGACGACGTCTGCTATATCGTGAGCCTCTAAGTCAGTCTCCATGGCAGGTATCCTCAAGGTCTCTTGTAGATGGATAGGGAGCTTGAACGCGTTTTTAGTCACCGGTGTGGGCCTTGTATCAGGTTCACTGTATGACCGAGGATATTTGTGAGTGTAGCATTGTCGGTGGTTCTCGATGGCACTCAGCAAGCTTGATAGTTACCATCTCGTGATCGCCGGATCACTTCTGCAGAGTTTCTCTCTCTTCATGTTATCTTTATCAAAACCTAATCAGTACTACCAGGTGAGTAACGTCTCCCGAGTCTTCTGGTTTCGTTTTCTATTTTTTATATAGATATTCCTTGCTCAAGGCTTGGGTTCGGGTATCGCAACGGGGCTCATGTTTGTCCCGAGCACAGCTGTCATCGCGCATTATTTCCGACGCAAACGCACACTAGTTTTGACGTTCGTCGCTTCGGGGTCTTCGCTGGGTGCTACCATCCATCCGATTATGCTCAATAATCTCCTAAGTGGTCCTCTCGGCTTCGCCAATGCCATTCGTGCAAGCGCAGGGTTGGTCAGTGCGCTCCTTTTAATCGCATGTTTATGCATGCGAACTCGCCTTGATCCGCCGACCACAACGGTGAACTACACTGCGGCAGCTAGAAAATGTATTCGTGATATACCGTTCATTCTCATGATAGCAGGGTGAGACCTGCAGCACATCTTCTCTCGAATTCCTTCAAATAACTATCACATAGGGGTTTCTTTTTCCAGATTGGCCTCTACTACCCGATGTTCTTCTTGCAACTTGACTCAATCAAGCACGGTATCAGCGTCACCTTCTCGTTTTACTCTGTGGGATCCAGCGTTATGCAAGTGATTCGTCTACTGACAGGATCACCAGCTAGTGATTTTAAATGTGTCCAATTGTGCAGGACGAGTCACGTCAGGGTTTATCGCAGCGTACACGGGAGTCCCAAACTTAACCATAGTTGCGACGATTTCGTGCGGTGTGCTCAACTTGGGTTTGATTGGATTGCGTAACCTGGCCGACGTCGTTGTGCTTGGCGTACTTTATGGCTATTTTGCGGGGTTATGTAAGTAGTTTTCTTTCCACTGAAGTGGAAAGCTGAAGATGGGTTGATAAATTATGATGCAGATATCGGAGTATGGGTTCCACTTATGGCTAATTTAACGCCCGACCTCTCTGAGCTTGGGTGAGTAATGGTTTAAATTTGGATGAACTACCCATCTGATCTGTGTCATAGCGCGCGGATGGGCATCTGTTTCTTCATGAGTGGTGGGTATTGTCAGATTATAATTACCTCTGTTCTCACAGTCTCACACGCGCTCACTGTGCAGGATTTGGAACTTTGATTGGTAGGCGCAATTATGACATGTTGCCTGCTTCAAATTATAAATCTTTATCTAGGAACCCCCATATCCGGCGCTCTGCTGACATCGAATTATACCTGGTGGATACCCTCACTGTTCTCTGGGGTGTGTTCTGCCATTTGTTTTTCCATCGAGGTCGACCCCAACTCACTGATTCACAGGTCATTGCGCTGGTTGGTAGCATGATGTATATTATCATGCGGTTGATGTTGTCAGATGGCAGATCGAAGAAAAGGCACAGTTCTCGACTCGAAGTATTAGAAAGCCACCCATAAGGAGACTGTTATATATGTGTTCGATATCCGCGTTGCTTTTCTCCAACTCGTTCGTATGTGGGTAATGGTGAGTCTTGATCGACCATGTCCCGGTGCATACATGGCGTTTCCAGTTGCAGTTAACAAACGACGTTTCGCAGGCGCTCTCGTGATATCCAATCATGTTAAATAACTTATTGAATGGCCACAGCGAGCGGCGTTGAGTTCAGTTCACGATGCATTCTGTATTTGGCTGTGAATTTGGGCCTTGGCTCAACTCCAACATTGCGCTCAGCACTGTTCATCTTGAAATGGCATACTGCGGCAATGAGAGTCCAATTATACGATATCCTGCTGGTCTTCAGTAATGTTGCAACTCGATCAGGTCTTCGGCATTACATTTTCCGCCCAGTGCAGCTCTCAACTCCCAGACGCGACTTCACAGTACTTACTCGAGCGCTGCCTCACCAACGTAAGCGATCGTCTAGGATGATTCTAGAGGATTCAAGTATTTTGAATGGCTCTATGTACGCGCTGCTACCCCTAAACTCTCTTGCTTTGAAACGATATCGAATACGTGTTGATTCAGTCTGATGTTCCTGACCAGCGATTCTGATTATTTATCACTAGGATTTTACAGTCACCAGTGATTAATGGGGCGAAAAAGAAAAATGCCATGGTGTTACTTTCATTCATTTCCGACAGAGACAGTGTGCAGCATCCTCAAGGCTGTACTGGATAACATCGTCGAGGATAATATAATGATAAATCCTGAACCCGAGCACCAGGTGCTGGCAGGAGGCTTACCGTTCCCTCACACCATGGCACTGACGTGCAGATCCTCGTCCCGCATCTTCCACGACTCAGGAACCTTGGAATCCTTGACGCATCCGACAAGTCCCACTTCGACATACTAGCAGGATACGCGCCCCGGCTCGAATTACGGTGCTTCATGTGCATGGGGGACAACACTTGTCGTGCAAGGAGAAAGTGTGATTCGAAGAACAGGTGCGGGACTTCGTGCGGGCACAAGAAGAGGTGAAGGTGTGATTTATATATGCGTGGATCGGACCAGGGAAGTGTACGTGTTTGAAGTATGTGACCAAGGCAAATTTAGTATAAAGTTAAACGTTCAGTGTCTGTTGGTAGCTGTTGCTCCTGGGCATCATCGAGAACCGCACGACGTTGAAGATATGCGATAGCTTTCTCATTCTGCAACAATGTTTATTACAATGACTAAGATACTAGTAGTGGTGACACGTACCTGCAGGACTTGCTTGTAAATTTCCCTATTGCTTTCTCTGAGCCTCTCACGTTCCTCTAACTCCTTGATAATAGGGGCAGGTCGTACATCAGTAAGATTCACGACAGAGATGATGTGGGAACTTACCCTCAGGCTGCCCACCTTCTCGTAGAGCTCACTGATCCTCTCTGCAAGCTGACTGGTCTTCCTTTTGACCTTACCGACCTCCTCTTCGACTTTACTGATTTCCTGTTTATGCCGACGACTCTGCTTGATAGTAGATATGCATATCAGCAAGATTGTGCGTCGAATCGTGCGATGAGAGTATCCGCAGTGCGTGTGTGGCAATATGGATGGCGAGACATATTATGTGCCAGAGACGGACAGCGAGACGGAAGAGAGACACAGAGAGAGAATTTCCGCAGCCTCCAGGTCCTTATAATTAAGCTTTGATAGGTTCACAAGGTTTCCTGCAAGTTGGTGGCCTGGAGTGAACCAATCGTGAACAAAGTTGAAAGATGAGGTCAGCCATTTCTAGGTGTCCCGACAGCTGTCACACCTAGCGGGAGAAATGGCTAGCCTTTGTGATGAGAGTGAAGCGCTGAAGCGATGGCCTGCAAGTGGGTGGCTTGGAGTGAACCAATTATGAATAAGGCCAGCCGTTTCTACATGCTTTGATAGCTTATATTGGCAGAACTGTCAAAACACACAGTAATGGCTGGCATAAAGAAAGCTACCTCTGATCAGTATTTTGACAGAAGGTCAGCCATTTCTACAAATCTCTGAACTTATCAAATTGCGAGTTCAAAGACTGATAAAAATGGCCGGCCTATGTGATCAGGCTAGGACGATCAAAGTTGAAACTTGAAAGTGCGCGTGTTGGTGTGTTACATAATAATACCGGTTGAAGAGCTCTAACTACCCCGCCAAAAATCAATCAATCATCCCTACAGGCCGCCATGTCAGTCGTACTCCAAAACATGAGCGATCAGTCGTACGCCCACCATCCTTGAACCAACCTGTAGCTCGTATTAATCTCAGCGCGGTGGAAACACAATGTCATCATCCACTGCCCGCCCACGTCTCGCTGCTTCACTCCTGCGAATGGGATTGCAAACCTGACCAATGATCTACGACAGCGTCTATGAATGACTTGATGGTCGTTCTACTCGTTCAGTGTATCCAGACATTCTTAACGTTTGCCTTGTGAGTCGTCGGTGTCCGAGTCGAGCAGTCATTTTATCTCAGAGCGAAAAAAAAATAAGTCTTTGCTATATATATGTAGCCACTTCTTTCACGCCTGGATACTCTCGAAGACATTGAAGCTAGCAGTTCTGAGTCCTCCCCTATAGTAATTGACTTTCATAACCTACTCCCGCAGGTGCCAATTCTGGATCTTGAGCTTTCGCAATTCGACGACGACTACTTTCCACACCATCTAATGGGGTCACTATAAACCCCAGCGACTCACTGAAGACCAAAAACGAATCCATGAGGCCCGCTCAACAGCGCCTACAGCGGGAGGTGTCGTGGTGTCAGGTTAGTTAGGGGGTCACAAGGACTCTATCATGCAGTCGATGATCACAGCGATAACCGCCGAGCGCTACTATCAGCAGATTTAGCAATCGATACCAAATTTACATCATCGACGTTGCATAGGTTTATACCCGCAATCTGATCCACCGCTAAAAATATTATATAGTATATAACGCAAGTGCGCAAGTAAAATATATTCCCATTAGCCGACTTGAACGACTGACCTCGTCATTACTAGTGACGCGCTCTACCAACTGAGCTAAACGGGACGTGATATTCGGGCAGACCAAGACAAACTCGACCTCTAAAACATGTCACGTGGGTCGTGGCTTACGGATGCCATCTTCTCCGAGTCAGAGCCTAGAGCCGTCATTCGACTGGTCACTGGCTATCAAGCAACGACTTCACATTATGGGGGCTTACTACGACGAGATCGAAATTGAAGATATGGTATGGGATGAGGTAAAGGGCGTCTATCATTACCCTTGTCCCTGCGGCGACCGCTTCGAGATCTCTCGCAAGCAGCTTGCCAACTGCGAGGACATCGCGACGTGTCCAAGCTGCAGCCTAATAATTAGAGTGGTCTATGATCCAGTAGGTTGTGCTGATTCTCTTCGGCGAGATGTACTAACAGGAGCACCAGCTTGATTTTGAAGATGAGGCTCCGGATGACGAGGGGTCTGCGTCGGAGGAAAGTGAAGAAGACGAGGAGGAAGATGACGACAGCGACGCCGACCAGTTCGAGGATGCTCTTGAGAAGCTTACTATAACTGAGCCATTGGCGGCGGCGGTTGCAGCAGCATGAGATATCAACTTCTTCGCTCATTCTGTCTCGCTCATTGTTTCAGATGGTGCTGGATGATATTCTGGGGTCCCATAAAATCACAATATTAATACACGTACGTCGTTCAGTGTCTTCTATGAATGTTCTCGGTCATTGCTGATCCAAAACACTAGTTTCTCTGTTGGACACAAGATCTGTTTACATGAACCGCATCGTGATCAATTCGCTATCATGTGGAATCAGTTCCACCTTCATCTTCAGATTCTTCACTGCATAGTAGCGCGCATATAGCGACATACAAAAAGTCTATCGTCGTTCATTCTTGTCATTCCGATATCCGCTGCACCATACGACTCTTGAGAATTCTTATTATCATCGACCCATTCAATGCCGTTCAACTTCACGCCTTGCGATCGGGTAGATCTCCCTATTCAGGGCGAGCAATCTAATTCCCAGCTTATGAGCAAGATATTGGTCTCATACCGCCCTTCAAACAATGAACCTTACCGGTCTTGGAAGGGTTACGATATGATCTGTGAGTCACATCTAAATTCATGACTCAAACCGCGCAAACAAGCTGCGATCAACAGGGGCGATTGGATGTGTTGCCTCGCTAAGATGTTAAGCTTCAGGACCGCACCATGGCAACTTTAGTCACGTCACGTCATTAACGCCTGTCTCGTCTTGGCCTCGTCGGTGTTTGAGTTGAACAGTGGTTTTCTTTCTCCAGTCTGTCTCAGAGCGATACAGAGTAAGTCTCTGCTATATATATGTAACCACTTCTTTCACGCCTGGACGTTCTCGAGGACACCGAAGCTAACAGTTCTGACTTCTGTTGGATCTGGGTCCTTCCGTATAACTCGCATCGACTTTCATGACTTACTCACACAAGTCCCGTTTCTGGATCTTGACCTTTCGAAATTCGATGACGACGATTTGCACACCATCTAATGGAGTCGCGATAAACCCCAGCGGCTTACTGCAGACCAAAAACGTATCCATGAGGCCCACTAAATGACGTCTATGACGGGAGGAGTTGTGGTGTCATCGAGGGCTTCTATGTTCAAGCTTACAACGAGACTAGAAAATTGCATCATAAGTACTTCCGTCATGTACTATGTATCCAAGTGTTTGAGATGATCCTCTATTCCAAGATCTTCATTGCTCGCGCGGCAGTGAAATTTGTTCGAGAGCAAGCACGTTGATCGACTCAGCAACAAACTACTCACGCGTCGTGCCATCAGCCATACCACACCAATGCGAAAGCAAAAACACGACTCACCGTAGTTCACTGTCGCAACAAGCCGCTCATTGCTTGTAAGTGTAACATTGATAGACGGGCTAAGTACCACGCCGGTGAGTTATGTGGTTAGATCCAGGACGCAAACTACTCATACTCACAAGATCGCCATTCTGATGGCCAAATGTCTGCACGCATGTCTGCCCAGGGCAACACTTTGTGGTGCGGCAAAATTTGGGACAATCACCACTGTCAGCGTCGCTGGCAGAGACTGATGCTGTTAAAGCAGCAAGAACAGCAAGGGCGGAGGAGAAACGCATGGTTTGTGAGGATGTGATGTGGAATGGAATAAATCTGAAGGGCAAGGTAGGAAGACGACTTGCTTTTATGTGTTGAATATTGTTCTGGAATAACTTCGCGGGTTGTAGGAAGTGCGTTGAATATTGTTCTGGCAGAACTTCACGGCGATGTAGGAAGAACTCATCTACCTGAAATCCCGCTTCGAACAGATAACATCTGCAATGCCAGCAGATTGGCAACAGAGCTCGAAATCGACTTGCTCTCAGCCTATTTCTATTGGCAGAAGAACTCTAGGACATGGTGGTGATGTGCGTTTGTCTCGGTGTTGCTCCTCAAGACACCAAAATTTACAGAACATATAATTGATCCTTGTTCACATGTTCCTACATAGGATCTTGAGAACTCAGTTCACGCACGGTTAGACAGACCGTCCGACCGTTACTTCGTTACTTCGACTATCAACTACCACACCTCCTCATTGACTCCGATAGGGTCAGAGCTTCCGACATAGACAGCCGGGAGGACGGTGTTTAACCTCTGCTAATGGGGATACGCTTGTATATAAATCCAAAGCGGCGCGATGAGTTGGAGAACACAAATCAGTGGTCGGTGCACGGGGAAGGCCTACGGGATGGAGAAAGAAGCACGAGCGGCACTCGAATTTCTAATCCGACGAATCACGATGAGTGTAAGTAAGACAAGGCTTTCCTAACTGACTGTGCACCGTACCTAGCGTGACGACGAGAGCGAGTGAAAAAATTTCCCCTCAGTCCACGTCAGATAGAGGTCGGAGACCTCGGTCGATCATTTCACAGAGATCCATCGGCACAGGAAGCCGAGGTGACACCTGTAGTGCATTTCATGGAGACAAAGGGACAGGCCCTGTGGCAGATATCTGCCGGAGAAAACTGCTCAGCCATTCGACTGATAACGTGCGCAAATAGGCTCTGCGTGACTCAGAAAGCGCGAGTGCAAAGAGTTATAGCCAAAAACAACTCCTTGACAAGGTTGGGAACCTCGGGAGCGCCGATGGGATTGGGAGACTACAAATACAGTAGCGTGTTAATGTACTAGCTAGCCCAGACACAAGCCTCAAGGGAAAAATCAATGCGCAAGGCCATCAGTAAAACCTCAACTTTACTTACAGCTCTTTGCATAAAGGATGGCAGTGGCGTGAAATTTTTGTTCAATTAGGAAATGTTAGACTTAGTGAAATTTTGCTCGTCGTACACTCACATCCCCGGTAAATCATTATCATCGCCGTTTATAACTATTCATGACTCCAAAAAACACAAGAGCCTGCTAGAGCACGACAGTAACCTTTTTTCCAATGGCTCCGATGAGGACAATACTCGAATCAAAGAACTTTCGGAGGAAGGGGACTCGGAAGATCACGAACAGACTGAGCCCATGATGCATGCGATGAACTCGGCACGGAGAGTCTCGTTGCGTTCATTGGCAATGCAATTGAGTTTCTTTTAGCTCACATCAGCACGTTCGAGCTCGCGAAATGGACGGATATGAATTGGTTTGTCGCAAGGAGGTGCATGAGCTGGTCCAAAAATAATCAGGATTCTGCCTCACGAGACGAAGTAGGCAATCAATATCTTCATGATCGAAAGCATGCAGACGACCGCGCATTGTTGTGCTAGGCTGACAGTTCATGACAACGTCAGCCTGAGAGCCTCAAGATCCGAAACCAAGTGCGTTCGGAGAATCCACAGCAATCAAGGATGTTGCAAAGGCTTAGAAGGATCCGTTCATGGAGTCAGATTGCTGCGAGTTTGACATTGTGACTGATCCTGTGAAATCCCATGTTGTGAAGATGATACTAATGGTAATACAATGTTGATACAATGCATCCTTAGGCTACACAAGCAAATTTCACTAAGTCTAAACACTTCCTAATTGAACGAAAATTTCACGCCACTGCCATCCTTTATGCAAAGAGCTGTAATCAGAATTTTTTGGACTTTTCGATAGTTTTCACTTCTTTTCAAAAATGAGTGGCCTTTTTTTCAATTGTTTTTCTTAATTCACTGCCTGATCCAAACTTATGTGTTCCAATATGTTTTATAAACCTAAGAGCCTGGACAGCTACATTTATTTCTCAGTTTATTTCGCAGTTCATTTCACAGTGTATTTCTATTGTGGGGTGGCAACGAGTGACAAGTTGTGACTCACGTGTGACTCAATCAGTGTCCGAGTCCATACTGCCAAGTCATGGCGAAACAGAAGAGTACAGCATCTGCGAACACTGGTACTAGCGCAGGCTCAACTACTACTCACTGGACTGATGAAGAGACCCCAGCTTGGGCTCAAAGCCCTGGCTTAGGCTTGGCCTGGAGGGGCTTAGACTCACCAGAATTCAAGCCTGAGCCATGAGCCCAAGCTGGCCCAAAGCCGGGGCTTGGGCCCAAGCAACCTGTGGCCCACATGCTGAATTTTCTGCAATGGTGATGTGAACAAGTGAGCATGCAGACACAAGCAAGTACATACATACATAGATATATAAAATGCACCTATATGTTGCAAACAATGCAGGCACACACAAATGAGCGGTGGTGTGCAGAAACAAGTACAGACAAGCAAAAGTGAGTAGTGACATGCAGAAACAAGTAAAAATATGCAGACAAATGCAGAGGTGGAGTGTAGGCATACACAAATATTAGCAGAGAAGTAAGGAGCATATGATCAATTAGTTATAAATATTATCAATAAAAAAATCAATGATGCTACAAGCTGTGGCTTGAGCTGCTGGCTTAGGCTTTCCAAAATTGAAGCCCAGGCCCAAGCCTTGGGCAGGCTGTGACTTGGGCCTGGGCTTGGTTTGGCTTATTTAGGCTCGGCTTCGGCTGGCTTGGGGCATGAAGCTGGGCTAGAACATCACTAATGCCTTTGAGATTGCTTTCTAACTTAAACATTACTTTATTTGACTTTCATTCAATTTCTTAGTATGATTAGACTTAGTGCGCAATACCATCTCTTTTCCTGACTTTTTCACCTTACCCACCTGAATATCTCTTACTAAAATTCCTCCAACTTTTTTGCAAACAACTTGAATCTGCTTTTCTAATCCAAATACAGGAAAAGGGTATAATAAGGTCATTAAGTGCAAATAAGAGATCCACTATTTTCCTGATGTGTGATAGATGTATATGCAATGCTGGTACTGATATTTATTTCCCAGTGCTGTCATGTCTGGTCAACTCTAATGGGTCTCAAGAGCCCTCAACCAGTAAGCAAGCTCTGTTATGCTGAAGTATAACGCAGGCAAACAATAATCAATAAGACCAAAGGTCTGTCGATACGTTCAAGACAACAGTCTTAAGAACGTCCAAAGTCAAGTCAAGGCTAAGTATTGAAGAGGTAACTTAGAATCAAGTCAGATGTTTCAGAGGAAAACCAGCGTAGGTTAAGCTGAAGAATCAGCATCATCTAGCCAGGGTTTATATAGTATACAGGGTACAGGGTATGACATAATAATAGGTATGTATCAGTAAGCACATGCGTAAGCAATGAGGCGTCTGAGTAATACCAAACTAAATATAGCATGATAAGAGACATGCGTAGAAAGCGTGGATCAAGGGAAAAAGAAGTAAGATAAGCACAGCTGTAACAAGCTCACCATGTGGAGTATGATGACGAAGACAATATAACACATGCACCCAAATGACTTTGGTGAGTGGGTGACGACCTTGACTTGCCATCTCACCCAAATTCCAATGCTCAGCAGTGTCACACCTTAGTTTATGATGATGATGAGGTTGCAGCACACCATGAACACAGTCAACCCACCCTCAACTGGAAAGGTGAGAGCAACCTGTGAAGCCATGGTCCCTGCACCAGTGTCACACTCAGGTTATTTCAGACAACAATGAAGACCCACCGGTATCACTTCCAAAGTCAAAGTACCATCAGTATCACTCACAGTTTGATAGTGAGGACCATACCCCACCCCCTTATAAGATCAAATCCAAGTGCCCTATCTCTCTCGATGATGATGAACTAGAAATAGCAGTGCAACCCAAACAGCCTCAATCTGATCCCCATGAACCATTGCCTCCAAAGTTCAATAAACCTTGGTACTCCACCTCTGATCATGATGAGGCTCCAACTTCAATGCAACCTGCCCATGGAGCTACAGGTTTTAATGGAGAGGAACACTGACCTCGGCTAAGTGAGCCTCAGCATCCTGCAAGTGCCTCCATCCACTATGATGACAAGGATCAGCCTCCACATCCTAAACCAAAACCCAAGCCAAAACCTTAATGCCCTGCTGCTCACAATGAGCACAAGGATTCACTAAGTGTGCATGTGACCAAGCAGTCGTTGAATGTGATTTAGGTATGCAGCCAGGATTATTTTTTTTTCCCACTATATTGATGTTACAATTAGCAGTCTTGGCCAGTGTCTCTGCCTTGATGCCCCTCACCCCCACTGTCAGATCTGACTGACAATGACAACAACTTCTCCCTGCAAGCTCCAACAGCTCCCATTCCCTCAAAGAAGAGAGGGAAGAAGAAAATCACTGATCTTGACGCTCCTCAAAGAACCTCTGTATGAAAGAGGGCTAATGGTTATTAGGACTGCATCTCTCTCATTGCACTTTCATTCTCTGTTTCTTGCATTACTGCTTCTGCTAACATAGATTTAATACCTGCTTTGGACTTTGCCATATGGACTTTGTGCAACTTATGTATTTTAGCTACCAGTGTTATGCTAATCCAATGCCTCTCAGGGCCTTCTGATGTACACAAGTCTTAAGTGATCTAGTAAGACCTAGTATTCCATTACAAGCCTTAGCAGCCTCACATGATCAACCTGCCTTGCACACCCTTGAAAGGCCATCCAAGACAGGGCTATTTCCTTGCAAGGCATCATAGACCTGTCATATACCTGATCCGACTGCTCCGATATTGATATCTGCTCTGCTTTCCGACCACCTCTGCTCCATCCATCCTCCGCTCCGTCCAATCACAGTCCGCATTCCACTTCTACACTTCCACCCGACCACTCAACCGGTCCCCTTCCATAACATCTCCATTCAACTGGACCTCTTTCCCCTTTTAGATATATACTTTCCCCTTTGGTACATAGACCCTTACTTCCAGATCACTGGTAATTCCTATTACCGCTCGATCACTGATCCGACACGTACATATTGATATCCGCTCCAACATATGTCTTCACCTGTGTAAGTACTTACAAATTATATCCTTAGTACATAGCTTTACAACATAGTTATCCTGATCACTGCCTCATACATAGAAGTATATAACATATCATGTACTTAGATATTTTCCCCAGTCTTAATATTACTTGTCTTCTTGCAGTTACCTCTTGTGAGAATTCTCAGTAGGACCTTGCCTCCTCTGGACACAAGTCTCAACTTGTTGTCACCTCTGACCCTCTGACCCTCTGCTCCAACTTAGAGCTGTGCTCTAAGTGTTCCCCTTATTTCTCCGCCCCTATTGATATTCCCCTTGTCCCTTTTCCCATCCTCTGCATTATACTCCGCCTTCCCCGCTCCTACCAATCATTCCCCCTGCTCCTATCCACCCTCCACATCACTCCCCGCCTTCTCCGCTCTGCTCCTAGTCAGCCCGCCGCTAGTAGCTCTTACCTCCCAACCCTCAAAGCGGACCTAAGCGGTCAACTCATCCTATTGTTGGACAACATCAGACCCGCTCCAAATTCAGGGCATGTACTCGGCTAAGGGCACAGCGCAAGAGCTGAAGCCAAGCCCCAACCCCTCTGCTTCCTGAGCTGGCACGGTACCTAACAAGGCCTTCCAATATTCACAAGGTCATGTATGGTCTTGTTAGGCCATCCAAGGTTTTGGCATTCCCAGCTTATGAGCAAGATATTGGTCTCACACTGCCCTTCAAACAATGAACCTTACTGGTCTTGGAAGGGTTACAATATGATCTGTGAGTCACATCTAAATTCATGACTCAAACTGCACAAACAAGCTGTGATCAATAGGGGTGATTGGGTGTGTTGCCTTGCTAATATGTTAAGCTTCAGGTCTCAGGACCAGTTCAGGTGGTTCAGGACTGCATCTATGCTCTTAAGTCATAGTGTAGTCGCAAACAAAACCCAACAGTCACATTTGGAAATTAAAATCCATTGATTAACGAGCAAGTAAGACAAGTGAGTGTGTAAGATAAACAAGTGAGTAGCTATGCTTCATAAGAGACCATGTGTTTTGGCAAAGCCTGCAGGGCTTGGGCAAGGATTGAGCTGAGATACCCTGGTGATCTGGGACACAATTTTCCCCAGTATCTCATGCAAAGTCATGAGCACAAGTACCGTGTATATCATAGTAAGTGTGTTCATATGTGTCAATGGCAATACTAACTTCAACCTGGTACTATAGACTGTTCAGCATGTTGCTGACTCCTATTGAAGCTTCATTGGCTCAGCAGCTATTGCAATCATCATTGCATACCTTAAGTCCCAGGACACACTCAAGGACTCGGATGATAATTGTGTTGAATTCACTACTTACATGCTGGACAAGCTTTGGTTCTTGTACAAGAAGGCCAATGGTGATGATAAATCTGTACATGCTTCTCACTATCTCTATTTGTTGCCTCTATTATTGTCTCTGCCACTGGTACTCACATGCAATGCAGAAGTTCCACAACCTTTATCAAGGTGCCTTCATGGTGCAAACATTTTGTGCCAACTTCACTGCCATCAATGGTGCTCACAAGGTACATGAACTAGACAAGCCAGGAGACAGCTTGAATCCTGCTGGGGGTCTAGTGCTGTTGTGTGCTGTGGTAATATATTTTTATTTTATTTTCTAATCACACCTCACTGATCACTCATTGCTAGGTTAAGCAAGCATTGATGCTTGTTGCTTCTCATACTATAACCATCACAATGGTTCTCACTGCCAAGGGTAAATCTATACCATTGCTGAAGACACTCAATCACTCAA
The DNA here is from genome assembly GCF_016628075.1 of Suillus paluster. Lineage (NCBI taxonomy): Eukaryota > Fungi > Basidiomycota > Agaricomycetes > Boletales > Suillaceae > Suillus > Suillus paluster. The sequence goes on from NW_024537626.1 coordinate 175,913, forward strand.
CCGCTAAAGTTTCCAATCAGCAAACAGGATTCAATGACATCACCTGGGGTTCTTCCACACACTCATATGTGAAGTCAATTGTGAAAAACTTCTGAGATGAGAAGTTCCAAACCATCATCATTTCCACAAAGGAATTTTCCAAGAAGAGCCATCATTCCGGCAATGATAGAGCCATCAATGATGGTGTGGTCAATGATGAAGATCTGGACAAGCACGCTCAGCTCATGGACATATTGGAGTCTGAGTCTGGGTCTGAAGATCATAGTAATGGCTCTGATGTGGACTTGGAGGTGGAATGATGCATGGGACTTAGAGTCTGCCAAGGACAGTGAGTGTTTAATCATCATTTTTATCTGATCACTGATGTTCAATCTGCCACCATCTTACAGTATCATGTGCGACACTTGACTTGTTCAGTTTTTCAAGGTGCTGATCATGGTGACCAGTGTCCAAGTTGTCCCACTTCCCTCACCATCACCTGCTAATGCTAGTGGTAGTCATCTTATACTACAGCTGTCACTGCTACTACTAGCTGCTGTAGTAGTGCCAAGTGATATTTGTTCTTGCCATCTTCTGCCAGTGGTTCACATGCTAGCACTGGGTTCACACTTACTGACCTGATTCAACTCTGGCAGATCTTATGATCACACTTATTTCCTTCGCTTGACCATCTTAATTTGCATTTTGTCTTAGTCACCACTTGAATTGATGCTTTCCCTGACCACTTTGTCTTGATCACAATGTTAATATACATCCAACTTGAACGGTTTTGTGAGTGCTTGAATTATTCACTTACCTATCAACTGTATGGAACTTGGGAGCCTTAAAGATATCATACTTGGATGTCTTGGTGGCATGGTATGAATATACAAGGTTCTCACCGCTTGATTGTCTGAATTCTACACTTACTATTGACTTTGTAACCTTGGGAGCCTTGAAGATACAATATACTAGTATACTTGAACCTGTGTCACAGGCTCCTTAGAGCTGAATCCCTCTACTACTGGTCTCCTCATTTTGACTTAGCTTACAATGCATCTTGAGAGAATCTGGCATGATGAGTCACACTTGAAGTCACTGACAAGTGTAACAATAAGTCACATTCATCATAGGGTTCTGCAGGGGTATGGGGTAACACGCATGGGTCACAGGTAGGGGTGCCACCCAGGTAGGGGTAGGGGTCCAGGTTTGTGGTACCCACACCCCTACCCACACCCCAATCCTGGGTTTTGATTTTTTTAAAAAAAAAGACATGTGACTATATAATGATGTGACTACATAAAGAGGGTACTGTACAGCTGTCAAATGTATCAAACTGTAAAGCATTTTATTGAACTACACCAATCCAGCCCTCTGTGACCAGTAAAAATTCAGCAGCCACTATGCAACTCAATATCTTCTCAGGTACAGCAAAACAGGTCACCAAAATGACAGCCAAAGCCAAAGCAGCCCTCAAAGAGAAGGCAATAGGCACATCAAAGAAGCGGAAGCCTGATGTGGATGGAGATTACATGACCATACAACTAAAGAAGGCAAAAACTCACCCAGCAGCTGGGAATGCTCCCACCAGCAATCTCACAGTGGCCAACAAAGGTTCTGTGACATCATCAACAAAAACCTCAAAATCACCAACCCCACCAGCAGCAATGAGTTGTCGTGCTGTAGTCTGTACCATGGAAGAAGAAGCCACATTATATGCTGATGAGGTTGACTTAGATCACAAAGACAGTGAGAATGGATCACAAAGCAGTGATAGCAAGTAAGAGAGCAAAGAAGATACTTCTGAAGACCAGCTGAGTATGTTCAGCACACAATGAATTAATATGATTTTAATGAATCAATAGAATGGATGATGAAGGATTGGAACTCACCTGTTTATGCATTTTTTGATCCAACACCAAAGATTGTTACAATCAATGGACACCATGCACATGAGTTTAAGTGCCAGGCAAAAGGCTGCAAGACAAATGTCAGATGTTTCCTTGACAAAGGAGATGCACACTCAACTGGCAACATGCACAAGCACATGTGTTTGTGTTGGGGGGCTGCTGTGTTGTGAGCTGCAGACGAGGCCAAAGATGCTAATGAGGTTTGGTGCAAGATTGTTGGTAGTGTTCTATGAGATGGTGTGGGTGAGGAAAATAGACTCTGTGTGGATCAGAAGTCTAACAAGGGTGCGAGGCTTATACTCATCCCGAGGGGATTGCTACTGGGTAGCGAGTCCTCAAATAAGTGCGAGGAAACAAAGACTAGACTTTGTCTAGCGACCCGAAGGGTTCCGGTCCTTACTAGGACTGGGAACACAAAGATGCAGAGGGTTCCCGATGAGCAGAACTCAGCGCGCGATGAGTGGAACTAATGCGTGATGAATGGAACTAATGGAACTAACGCGGAACAAACAGAACAAACGGGGAACAAATGGAACTAATGGGGAACAAACAGAGGGAAAAGAAACTACAAGCCTGCAGGAGGATGATTGGGCAAGTCGGACCAGGCTTGTGTCTGGTACTTGCTCCAAGTCGTCGGATCCGATGTCGGGCATTTCGAGCGGAACTCATGGGGGCGGGAACAATGCAATGTGATCAGGAATAGATTCAGGAAGATATTTTAGACAGTGAGTGGAGTACTGGGAAGTACTCTGTAAGTGGAAGTGGAGTCGAGTCTATCAGAAGGTAAAAACTAAGATCCCATCTATTGCTACCTATATAGGAAGGGGTTCCGAAATGCGCTATGCTACAACTGGGTGAGGCTGTGAGATAAGGAATCGGTCCTGAGTAGTGGAAGGATCTGCATAAGTACCATAACACATAGGGAATGAGATAGGAACATGTTAGTAACATGGGGAACATAGCTAGTACTCACCAGCGAGGATGGAAGGACATGGACAGGATGGAGGAGGATGTTCCGAAGGCTAAAGGAATATAATGCATGTGGTACGTGATTGTTCCGCTGGGTTCCGCTGGGTTCCGCTTGGTTCTGTGTAGTGGACAGCTCGGGGAAGATGCGGATGGGTAGCAGAATGCACGGGAAAATGGTGGGAGGGCATGGGAATTATATGGGATATGGGCCTACAGTGGGGACATTCCCCACAACAGGTCAATCACTGTGTCATTTGCACAGACAGGCCGAGGAAAAATCACTTACTCACATTGCCAACACACACGTGCAGAAACAAGGTATGAAGCTGTTGAAAATTTTGCAGAAGTCTAAGCCATGTTGCTGCAGGTCTGAAATAGTGCGCTGGGTGTCTGAGAGTCTGCATCCATTCAATATCATCAAAGATTGAGGATTTCAGTCTTTGATGAAGATGGGCAGACCAGAGTATTACTTACCTTCTCCATCCACTGTTTTACACGATGTTCGGCTTGCATTCACATGGACTCGCCAACATGTTGCTAAATTGCTGCAGGTGAGTTTATATTCATATGGAATATATGAAAGTTGACCAAACTTACCAGGAGTATGAGGGGAGAATCAGTTTTACCACTAACAGATGGTCATTGCCCAACCATCATGCCTTCATTGCCTTTTTGGCACATTTGGAGCATAATGGAGAGCCCCTAAGCTTACTATTAGACATAATTGAAGTTGAAAAGGTGGCTACTTACTGAGATAGCAGGATATCAGCTGATGTGGTCACAGTCTCACACAGGCGAGGAGCTTGCACAGACATTTGAAAAGATGCTAAAGGAGTTTGGGATATCAGAGCAGGTAATGAACAAGAACAAATCATTGGACTTACTCAGCACTAATGTGAGGGCATGCAGATCTTGTGCATAACCTGTGACAATGCATCAAACAATGATGTTATGGTTCAGGAACTGAGTGATAAGGTCCTGGCATTTGGAGGAGCAACAACACATACCTGTTGTTTTCTCCATATGGTCAATCTTGTAGCCAAGTCCTTGATTTGCAAATTTGATGTAAAGAAATGTGATGCTGATCAAGTGCTTGCTGAAGCAGACAGGAACATGGATGACAAAGAAGACACAGATGAAGATGAATTGGACAAAGCAGAGGATGAGGAGGGAGTCAATCAGCATGCCGCTGATGTGGCCGATAATGATGAAGGGTAGGTGGATGAGGTGGAGCTGTTGGAAATGAATGAATGGAATGTGCTAGAAAGAGATATTTGACCTGTGAAGTTAGCGCTTGTGAAGGTAGGTCAAAAAAAACCACTTACCTGAATACTCAATCTGTGTTCTAGTTGCGAAAGCTGGCATACAAGATCATCCACTCAACAACTATTGTACTCCCTGCATGGTGTCAGATTCTCCAAGATTTGCACAAGTCTGTGACACTGATGCCATGTGATGTGGCCACTCGCTGGCATTCTACCTTTGATATGCTGAACTATGCACTTGACCATAGGAAAGCTGTCAACAATGTTACACAATGTCAGGATCTGGGCCTGTATAAGTATGAGTTAACTGACCATGAGTGGGAAATAGTCAAACAGTTGCAGGATGTATTGAAGGTGCATATTTGTCATACCATGACAGCAAAGTGTGCTGACCACATGTTCTTTTACTAGATTCTGAAAGATGCAACTTTGTACTTCTCTCATGTGACCCTGAACCTTGCTACCATGATCCCTGCCATGGATCATATTGACCAGGAGCTCACATCATACTTGCACAACAAGAAATATACTGTGTCAATTTGTGCAGCTGTTTGACTTGCAAAGAAGACTCTCAACCATTACTACAAACTTACAGATAGTTCAGAAGTTTATCACATCGCTATGGGTATGTATTTTATAGCTTTTTACTGGAGTTTTGTAGTTAACATCTTTCTACATTAAGTTTTACATCCACACCATAAGCTATCCTACTTCAAGGTTTCATCCTGGGAAGACCAATGGATCCAAATGGCAGAGTTGCTCGTTCATGATGAATTCCAGAATTTGTACTTATCAACTGACAATGACTCAGACTTGGAGTTGATAGAAAAACATTTGCTGGCAAATGAGAAGGAGGTATGTTTCTTTTTTTCCTACATTATTCTATGCACTGAATAAATTTCAGAGCAACAATTTATTCAACATGTCAATAATGCTATTGCTTGGTGGTATGCCTGTCGTGCATTGTACCCACATCTGTTGCAAATGGCAATTGATTACTTGAATATCCCTGGTACATGGTATGTTACTTTGTATGATGAGGTGGCTTACAGGACTCATAGCAATGTCTGTGGATGTTGAGCAGCTATTTAGCTGTGGATGCTTACTCCTCTCCCATGTTAGGTCCTGTCTCTTGGTGCAGTCCACATGGGCACTTCTGTGCCTTGGATCCTGTAGTGCACTGAATCTCATCAAGCCCAAGGATATTCACAAAATCACAACCCTACCAGATGTCGAGGGAGAGGAGGAGGAAATGGAGTATGGATGGGACAGGATTGAGATAGACTAGCCATTACTAGTACATGTGTTTGTTGCATTGCATATCAAAATCATACCTTGACCCCCGGGTATACCCCTCGTGGGTTTTACCCAGGGTCATTCATACTGTTACCCGTGGCCAAACCTGTACCCCCCTGGTGGGTGTGGGTATATGAGCAGGTAGGGGTAGGGGTAACACCTCCAATACCTGGGGGTTTACCCCTGCAGTTGCCTAATTCATCGGAAGACCCTACTTTTTTTTAAGCAATGGCATGCTTAGCAGAATTCTACTGAATCTTACTTAAAATTACCTTCAAGTCACCATAAGTGTTGTTAAGAAAAATTCCCTTTTTCCTGATGTGAGCAGAACAGAAGTTATAGTGAGAGTATACCAAGCAATAAGTGCTAGTGCAGAAACTGAGTAGTGGTGGAGAGAAAGAAGGAGGTATGTGCTACAGTTTACTCAAAACAGGCAAAGACCTCATTCTTACCACATGCTCATGCCTCACACTTTGCTAGAATACAACTATTGCAACTTTAGTCACGTCATGTCATTAATGTCTGTCTCGTCTTGGCCTCGTTGGTGTCTGAGTTGAGCAGCATCACCAAAATTTCCCAGTTCAGCGATGGAAAGCTAAGGTCGCATCAGCCCTTAGAAGGGCTCTAAGTTCTCGCAGGTGTATCAGGCCCCAGGGTCTGCTTATCTGGTCATACCTAGGTTTGTTTTTTTGGCTAATGTACTACTCAACTGTCAGTACTCCCTCAGATGCTAGCCGGTTATCATGCTGATATCTCATGCTAAGGAGTTCTCAATCTACTGTTGAGTTATCACACTGATATGTCATGTGAAACAAATGTCAATTTGCTATCATAATACATGGCATCAACAGCGACTATGGGCACTGATGGTATCATAAAGCAGGGTGGGGTAAAACAGCGTCAGCATTGTGGAAACAAGTCAGCCTGATAGTACAACGATTGGATGACGAGACTCAATAGCACTGTGAAAGTGTGAAAATGAAGAGACAGAAAGCACTGCAAAAGTGTTGATGTGAGACACAGCGAAATGCATGAAAGTGATGAATTTGAATGAAATGCCATGGCGTGATGTGGAATGATATGCGATGCAGAATGATACTATGTGATATGTGATGCGACCTGAAATATAAGAATCAGCACATATCAGCAAATATAGGAGGATCCATACCTTTTACATCGAGTTCTGGTGCTGTATACTGTCCAATGACCAGTTTCAGATGACTGGCATCCTCCAATTGGACTTGGCCAATGATTACTTGCATCTATAAAGGGTACCAGTATATAAACTAGCACATATATGCAGCTATAGTACTCACCTCAGCGAGAAGCCCCTCGAGTTCTTCCCACTTCTTCTTGTTGCAATTGAGCAGTGTTGGAGCAGGTATGGTGCAGCAGCAGTGATTGTCTTATAGGTTCGGATCGTCCAAGCCTCTACATCCTTTGAGCTTAGAATGATGTTGTCAATGAAAATGAACACAATTACGATGTACTTACACATTCTTCAAGATGGCTTCACAGTCATGCTGCTTCTGTTTATCCTTGATGTAGTCAGCCTTTTCAGCTGCTTCTCGCTGCTTGACAAGAGGAGCAATACGAAAAACTTGCAAAACATATCGACCCCATGGGGGATCTAATGTGCAACATTGTTCTTGTGGCATCATTCCTCTCCTGTATTTGACTATTAGTGCATAAATTTTATTGGTGTCATTTGTACTTACTTGTTGGGTCAAGTCCGAGTCCCTGTTCTCTCGTTTCCTAAGATGGAGGGATTAGATGCTCATATATGCACATTGAGAATGTGAATTCAGCTTACTTTGTTCGCTTGTTAGGTTTCTTCTTGTCAGTATCATTATCAGACAATTCTCTCTTGCATTTTTGCAGTGATTTCTTCAATTTTGGTGCTTCAGTTTGTATTGGTGAAGTTGTTGGTAGTGAAGTAGAGTCCCCAGGCATCAACAAAATCGCTACTGGATGATGAACTACTGGACATGGACAGTGATCGGTGTCTGTGGGGCATGATGACAATAGATAAGATGAAGAAACACAGATGCATCAATGTGTTATGTTACAAGCTTTTGTTTGGTTCTATTAACGTGTTTCAGACAATTGCACAGTCATAACATTTCTCAGTAGACTTCCCATGCATCGTGAAGTTCATGTCTCCCAGCTCTTTTTCCAGCTACATATTCCTCCTCTTACACTTTCTCAAAGCCACCTGCTCATCCCCGTTCTGGGACACATCCCTCTTTACCTGTTTTATAGTCTGACCGTCACGCTCATCCTTCTTTTCGTGGACCTTGGCCTCCCTCGGCTCTCACTCGGTCGTGTTTGATTCGATGTTTCTCATTTTGCACTATACCTGAGGAAGGTATGTAACTCTTCCTATCTTTTTTCACTTGCACCAACCCATTTCATAGGTATGCACAAAAGTAGTGTCCTAATGCCTTGAGAATCTTTCTTGGCGTCTCTCTCTCGATGTGCCAGGAAGGTGAATTAGACTTGGACTTGGATGACGACAACCATGCAGAGGAGGATTCAGATGAGGAAGATCCAGATAAGGTGGAGGCTGATTCGGATGAGGAGCTTGACGACGATGTGCTCAAATGGGAGGGGTATGGTGCACTCTAACTATGTAGTTGTATTGATGTACTACACATGGAATAGCGAAGCTAATATCAGTTACATATCATGATGATGATATCATAGCAGACCGAGGTTACCATTAGCAACTTCGCTGTCAGGTTGCCACACACCTTAGGACATTAACCCTACTCAATAACAGTTTATTTCGCCAGTTTATTTTTTTGAGTGAGCAGGATGAAATAAACTGGAATAAACTGTCAAGTAAGGTTTGATGTGCATTCGTGTTGCGGAGAGTGAAATAGGAGCCGCCGACCGACTTGCTGAGAGACTCTGCAAACGAACACTCATGGCGCGTGATAGCTCAGTGCATCGACAACAACGTCGACATCAGCACCAACAGATCAGCGAGAGAGAATCTACTACGAAACTCTTGGGAACTCTCGCAGTTGTGCTTCTTGCTGAGGCGAAAGACTCTGGGGATCAGCTCATTGCTGTTTCACTTGCATTGGTGGCCTTGGACCGCCGTCAACAGGACAGATGAAATGGTAGGTGCGGTAGACGAGGACCATATGACCAACAGAAGTCCGAGGATTTCTTTGACACCCTCCTTAATGTCTCGTCAGACAGGACGTTCAAAGTCTGGCTGCGGTGAGTTGTTTTTTTCATATACTTCAATTCCTGACTTAAATCATACTGCGTAGTATGGACCGCAGGACTTTCTGGTATTTGCACGACCTCATCAGCGACGATCCCATGTTCTATCCATCCACGAGTGGCAGTCGACCCCAGTGCCCTATAAAATATCAACTCGCAACATTTCTATGTTGTGTAGGTGCCGAAAATGCACTGAAAACAGCGTCTGTTGTGGCGATTGCTGAAGGAACTGTTTATCTTTACACTGAATGTGTGTGCATGGCATTTCACCACCTTCACTCTCGATTCCTGACATGGCCTGGTCCTGTCTGACATCAGCAGTTGTCTGATGCAATGGACGAGTGGGGTTTTCCTGGCTGTATTGGCATAGGGGATGGTAGCTATATCAGACTCCAAGACAAGCCTTTGCGGAATCCTTTTGCTTACCACTGTCGCAAGAAATTCTATGCTGTAAGTTCATTTATTTTTGTACGAGAATATGCCAGCCATGTCATTAGCTTATTGTGCAGGCTACGTGTGATCACCATGCAATGTTCACATCCTACAAGTTTGGTTGGCCAGGCTGTGTTCAAGACAGCAGGTTGTTCAGAAACTCGCACCTGTGGCGAAACAGAGGCGAATATTTCAATACCCATGAATATATCCTCGTTGACAAAGGTATTTTCAAGCTGTCATTTACATGTGCAATTTGTAATATTTACTGCAGGATATCCTCTCACCAAGTTCTCTATCCAACCATTTCACAACCATGACCTTACCAATGACCCAGTCGAAGTGACCCGTCGCAAAAATTGGAATTGAAAGTTGTCCTCTCTGTGAATCTTCATTGAGCATGCATTCGGTCGACTCAAAGGTCGTTTTCCCACCCTATGATGTATGCCTGGTCGGAATTTGCAGGATATGTATTGCATTCTCGAGGCTCTGATGATCATTCACAATATTGTTGAAGGTCTTGGGGATGACCCAACAAGCATTGACGGATTTTATGGGGATGAAGACGAGAATGTAACAGGAGTCCAAGGAGAGGCAGAGGAACACCCAGACTTAGAGGGGGATGATTTATTTTGCACAGGCCTGCTACATCAAAAAAACCTCCTTGATTATTCTTGTATGTAGGCACATTACATCATGTTGCTTCTTTCTCCCATCAGCTCGTCAAGAAGCTTCTCTCCATATGCACGAACATGTGGATTCGTATTACCAACCATCAGCATGCAGCGATCCCACTGTTTGTCGAATGCATCCTGTCGTTCACATTCTGCTTGCCTTGCTGCAGCCTCATGATGTTCAGCACGTTCCTCCTCATCCCTTTTGTCCTTCTTTTGAGCAAGCTCTATATTGTTGGCATCAAGCTGTGCTTGCCTTTTGTCTCGCTCCTCAATTCGTCCGATGACTTGCTGAAGCAGTTGTGAGGTGTCACCATCATAGGATTCTGAGCGTTTGATCCGTTTTTTCATGGGTGAGGCATCTTCATCAGATAGAGGGGTAGCTGAATGATATTCACGATGACGGATGACACTCTCATCATTGCGAGCACTGTTTGTACATCAGCACTTGAACTTTGTATGGATTTTGTACGCACACTGCATCAATTAACTGGTAAATTTTGGACTTTGCAAACTCGTCCAACACCTTAGTGGAGAATTCACCAGAACCTCTCTTCCATTTTTTAGCACTCAATTGCTTACACTTGGCATCTGACCCATCTTTGTCTCCATCTCCTCCACCAGTATGTTCCTCCCTTTCACGGACTGCTTTGTACTTCTCCCAGGCCTGACCATGTCAGAAATTACGAACCTGTTCAGATGTCACCCGACCCTTCAACAAATTCCCAGAGATCTGATGTACAGGTAAGCTCCATGTATGAGACACTCAACTGCCACTCACATTATTCCAGTAGTGTGCTTGGTTAACTTTAAAACTAGGCCAGCGCTCTGGTGACGTCACATACTTGACAACTTTAACTTTGTCGTCGTCAGTAAGTCCTTGTATGCTCTCTGACTTCACAGGAGTTTTGATTTTTGAGTCTTTAATTGCCTTGGGACTCAATTTTGCGATTTTGCTGTCCGAACCACCATGGTCTCGACGACCCGCAGGCCCAGACTTGCTACCTGCACCCTTGGTGCGCGTTTTCTTTTTGTTGGTGTCCGACTCGGGCTTTTTGGCCTGTGCCCGGTGGGGAGCTTTCGATGGAGGCTTCTCAATGCTAGACACGATAGCCTCAGTTGGACTTGGACCTGTGGGTAACGTTGTTGTGGGACTGTTCGATGGTAGTGGTGTGGTGTCTCCAGAGACGGCACTGGCGTGAACTTGGGTTCCATAGTGCTGATGTAGGAGTAAGTTTTGCAAATTATGCTGGGGGGTTTGCTGATCTGCAATGTGACTAGGACTCGGAGAAAAATTTGCATAAAGATCTTCGAGATAGCCACCTGGTGTGCTGGTGGTGAGTAGGGATGAAATTGGTGGGAGGGTATAGTTTTGTGAGTGTTGGTGCTGATCTCGATGCTTGCGCGGAGAACAACACATCCCAGTTATCGGGTCAACAGCATAGTTGAGTTCAGCAGGTGCAGAGAGCTGATCGGAACAATCGGGGGTTTGCAAAAGAGAGATGTGGTCCCATGAAGCAAGCTCGAGTGCGAGCTTCTGTTGTCCGTCTTCACTCCAGTAGTCACTCATACTTGATGCTGGTATACTTTTGCTCCTCATCAATCGTACTTCGGCTGCTCGGCATCACAATCACTCTCAGTTCACTCCGACAACTTTGTGTATGAAATAAACTGGCAAATAAACTGCCACTCAATAACACTGTCAGTTGATTTCCCACCGCTTATCGTTTGAGCAGCAAATAAACTGGTGAAATAAACTGTTATTGAGTAGGGTTATTATTAGAATGACATAGTACACGCGCTTGTGTATGACCGTGACATGGCACGTCAGAGAAGCATCGTAGTGCAACGTCAACCCAAATCAGGCAATGTCTGATTTGTGGACTTTTGGTGATGAGTTATTTTCTCTCTCCAGTCTGTGTCAGAGCGATATAAAACAAGTCTCTGCTATATATATGTCACCACTTCTTTCACGCCTGGATGCTCTCGAGGACACCAAAGCTAGCAGTTCTGACTTCTGTTAGACCCGGGTCCTTCCATATAACTCGCATCAACTTTCATGACCTACTCACACAAGTGCCATTGCTAGATCTTGAACTTTGGAAATTCAATGACGACGATTTGCACACCATCTGATGGAGTCGCAATAAACCCCAGCGGCTCACTGCAAACTAAAAATGCCTATGACGGGAGGAGTGGTGGTGTCATCGAGAGCTTCTATGTTCAAGCTTAAGACGAGACTACAAAATTGTATGATAAGTACTTCCGTCATGTACTATGTATCCAAGTGTTTGAGATGATCCTCTATTCCAAGATCTTCATTACTCACACGGCAGTGAAATTTGTTCCAGAGCAAGCACGTTGATCGACTCAGCAACAAACTACTCACGCATCGTGCCATCAGCCATACCACACCAATGCGAAAGCAAAAACACGACTCACCGCCGTAGTTCACTGTCGCAACATGCCGCTCATTGATTGTAACATTGATAGACGGGCTAGGTACCACGCCGGTGAGTTATGTGGTTAGATCCAGGACGCAAACTACTCATACTCACAAGATCGCCATTCTGATGGCCAAATGTCTGCACGCATGTCTGCTCAGGGCAACACTTTGTGGTGCGGCAAAATTTGGGACAATCACCACTGTCAGCGTCGCTGGCAGAGACTGATGCTGTTAAAGCAGCAAGAACAGCAAGGGCGGAGGAGAAACGCATGGTTTGTGGGGATGTGATGTGGAATGGAATAAATCTGAAGGGCAAGGTAGGAAGACAACTTGCTTTTATGTGCTGAATATTGTTCTGGAATAACTTCACGGGGTTGTAGGAAGTGCATTGAATATTGTTCTGGCAGAACTTCACGGCAATGTAGGAAGAACTCATCTACCTGAAATCCTGCTTCGAACAGATAACATATGCAATGCCAGCAGATTGGCAACAGAGCTCGAAATCAACTTGCTCTCAGGCTATTTCTATTGGCAGAAGAACTCTAGGACATGGTGGTGATGTGCATTTGTCTCGGTGTTGCTCCTCAAGACACATGAAGTCTAAAGACACCAAAATTTACAGAACATATAATTGATCCTTGTGCATATGTTCCTACATAGGATCTTGAGAACTCAGTTCACGCACGGTTAGACAGACCGTCCGACCATTACTTCGTTACTTCGACTACCAACTACCACACCTCCTCATTGCCTCCAATAGGGTCAGAGCTTCCTACATAGACGGCCGGGGGGACGGTGTTTAACCTCTGCTAATGGGGATATGCTTGTATATAAATCCAAAGTGGCGCAATGAGTTGGAGAACATAAATCAGTGGTCGGCGCACGGGGAATGCCTATGGGAGGGAGAAAGAAGCATGAGCAGCACTCGAATTTCTAATCCGACGAATCACGATGAGTGTAAGTAAGACAAGGCTTTCCTAACTGACTGTGCACCGTACCTAGCGTGACGACGAGAGCAAGTGAAAAAATTTCCGCTCGGTCCATGTCAGATGGAGGTCAGAGACCTCAGTTGATCATTTGACAGAGATCCCTCGGCACAGGAAGCTGAGGTGACACCTGTAGTGCATTTCATGGAGCCAAATGGACAGGCCCCATGGTAGATATCTGTCACGAATTCCCAATACGAATCATTTTTCTTTCCTCGGTTTTCCTTTGGCTAAGTCCCATACCCAAACCGATCACGTGACACCACTACCTTTCACATTATCACATCATCACCATGTCACAGTTTCACCTCTTCACACTTCACCAATCACATCTCTGATCGAATCTCCTACACCCAGGGCTAGAACCATATGTCTTCCTATCACTTAATCTCCGTCTCTGACATCATTGCTTATATATCGCGACGTCATCCTACGTCATGCGCAGTATTGTACGACTCTTTTCTCATTGGCCGATTATTTACAGACTCAGATATCTCCGATTCAATGTTATGTATATAGGTAGGATAGTTAGCGTAGTTTCTCTTTAGACTTAACCTCTTCAGTTCCTACCCAGTGTAGACTCAGACGTTCACTCTCAATATCATCTCTTGCTCTTATTCTTGACGAGTCCTAGTGGTTGTGTTAAGCCTTTGCCATTCGGTGAACGCTGATCATAACATTAGGTTAAGTCTTCTTACCACTCCAACTCGAACCTTGTCTTGGACACCTTGTTCTCGAACAAGCTTCACCTGTGCTATTCTGCTGAGAATTTCTCGCGGATTACGTTTCCAACCATCTTTCCCAGACGCGCATTATATCATTTTCTTTTACGATTAGTCTTTGGTAGAAGTAGACCAGGCCCTTGCCCTACGCGAGCCGCCAGTCTATAAGGAACAGCGACATTTAGGTCCTGTCTCCGCACGCCTGCAGTTAGGTCCAAGACCCTACCGACTGCATGCTACCTATTTTTCTTTCGTACTGTAGAGAACGGCACTCGCGGGTCTTACAACCCTAGTTACATTACCTTAGGAAGTTGTGGGTATTCAGAAGACCCAAACTTCACCGCGTCGCTCCCGAACTCCTCTCGAGTTCTACTTAGGTTGACGAACCGCTACACGCGCTGTATTCGCACCTATAGTCATCATAGCTCCCCCTTGGAGATCTCGTCTCGTTAGAGACCGCGCCCTACAGATCCACGACAACGATACCTGTCGGGAAAACAACTGCCCCTTCCTTCATGTCCGAGCAAGATTGGCGAACAATCCAATCCCCCGCCCCGCACCACGCACCAATTCAAGGATGGCAGACACTAGGAGCAGGGCCGTCGGGATCTGCAGAAAGCTCCACACCAACCCTATCGAGGCCGGGCTCTGTGGTAGCGGAAGGCATCTTAGGCCCGCAAGGGACTACCATCACCCACGAGAACATTTCGAACGCCATATTCACCGTAACCGCAGCAGAAAGAGATCTAAACCAACACCGGTACAACGAGTTGAAAGATCATCTCGCACTCTTAGCCGAGAACCTAAACAGGGTGGAGACAGAGAAGAACGAGTTAGCCCAGAGGCTAGTGGCAGCGGAACAAACGATCACGGCTTTGCAAGCCTTTCGTACGACAACGCCAACAATACAGGCGTCTACCTCTGGAGTTTCGAGCTCTGATCTCAAGATGGCCAAACCTACAGAGTTCACAGGAGACAAGAACTCTATCGAGGTTGACACCTTCCTCTCCCAACTTGACCTCTACCTCACCTCCTACCCCACCGCCTCTGAGCTCCAGAAGAGTTCCTGTCTTATTTCTTTCTGCAAGGGCTCTGCAGCGAAATGGGGAGAAAGCGTATCCAGAACTGCCTTGAGTGGACGACTCGGGTCTTACGAACAATTGAAAAACGACATGCAAGCCATGTGGGGCATTGCCAACAAAGAAGAGAAAATTGCTCGCGAGATAGATCATCTCCAGCAAGGAAACTGCAGCATCACGGAATTCGTCTCTCTTCAGACAGAAAATTGCCCACTGCCATTTTTCAGACTATGAACTCATACGCAAGTTCCGTCTCGCATTATCCCAACGGATTAGGGATCAGTTGGCCCACGTAAACCCTAGGGACAAGAGCACCCTAGAGGGAATGATTTCACAGGCTCTTATTATCGGAACAAACTTTGAGGAACTGGACGATGAGAAAAAGAAGACCTGGCAACCGCCACGTCGCCCATGGGTTGAAAGAGGCCCTCTCAAACCAGTTTCTCAAGGAGGAGATGCGATGGACGTAGATGCATCTAAAACGCGAGGTGGACCCCAACCTCAAGGCAAATCGGGAGACACTTTTAAGTGTTATCGTTGTGGAAACCCGGGCACATGGCCCGAAACTGCACTGGACAAGCGATGGATATCAAAGGCAAGAAACCCGCTATCAAGGCGGTCAAAGAAGAAGAAGAAGAAAAACCGGTGGCAAAACCAATCACACTGGAAGATATCCAACGTATCGTGAACGAGAGAATTTTCATGACTTCTTCAGATGATGCATTGAAGAAGCAGGGTTTTTAGGAGGGTCGAAGTTGACTGCGAACTTAGACCAGAACAATCGTTTTTCTTTTCTTAGTGACTCGGCAATCATGTTTACGGAAGTATCAGAAGTTTGTTCTGGGAATAAACGAGATCATTTTTACTTGCCAATCACATTGAAAGGAAAAAACAAGGAAGCAGAATTGGAAGCTCTAGTAGACTGTGGAGCAACGAACTTATTTCTAAGCCAAAAGTTCATAAACAAAAACGAAGTCAAAACCAAGCAGTTACTGCGAGCACTGCCCGTCCGCAATATTGATGGAACTAAAAACTCCGCCGGACCAATCAAAAGCTACGCAGATTTGACTCTGAAGATAGGGGATCACGAGGAAGAAGTGGCTTTTCTGATCACAGATCTAGGAACCGATGATGTTATCATTGGAATAGATTGGCTACGATATCATAATCCAAACATAGATTGGAATGCGGGGAAAATGACGTTTAACCGCTGCCCAGTCAAATGCGAAGATCCCAAAGTAAAGAAGAGGAGGACCAAAACAAAAAAGCAGAAGGATGCATTACCTGCTTTATCACCCATGGAAGAAGACAATGATGAAATCACCATGGAAACTTCGATTCCTGTAGCTAAAGTACAATCCTTAAATCCGAATATTCCTAGAAAGGTAGAGATAGAGGAGATCGAAGATGAAGATTCACCACGAAACTGTGTGGATCAAGTACAAAAGCTCAGTAGCTTCGGAGTTAGCTCAACAGGAGGAAAAGAAGAAGGAAAAGAAGTCCGTAGAAGAGATGGTTCCAGAATGGCTCCACGACTATCTCAAGGTCTTCTCCGAAGAAGAATCTACTAGATTCCCTGAATCTAAGAAGTGGGATCATAAAGTAGACTTCAAGGATCCCAATGACCTTCCTCCAAATTCGAAAGCATATCCCCTTTCGCCCGCAGAACATGACACATGTGAAAAGTGGCTCAAACAAGAATATGAATTAGGACGACTGCGAGATTCAGAATCTCCAGTGGCAGCTCCTTTCTTCTTTGTTGCCAAAAAAGACGGAAAACTTAGACCTGTCATGGACTATCGGAGATTGAATGAGAAAACCGTCCGAAATGCATACCCTCTTCCCCGATCACAAGATCTCATTGATTCTCTTACCGGTGCAAGCCTCTTTTCGAAAATGGACGTTCGATGGGGATACAATAATATTAGAATGAGAAAAGGAGATGAATGGAAGGCAGCCTTCAAAACTCCTTTCGGACACCATGAACCAGTAGTTATGTACTTCGGAATGACGAACTCTCCTGCCACTTTCCAAACCATGATGGACCAGATTTTCCAAGATCTCAAGGAAGGAAAAGTCGTTGTAGTCTACATTGACGACATCCTGGTTTTCACGAATGGCACTATAGAAGAACACAGAAAGGTGGTACGAGAAGTATTAAAGAGACTGCAGGACAATGATCTTTATCTCAAACCCGAGAAGTGTTCGTTCGAAAAGAAAGAAGTGGAATTTCTCGGACTAATCATTAAAGATGGACATGTTTCCATGGATCCAGTCAAGGTTAAAGGAGTACAAGAATGGCCTACTCCTACCTGTGTCAAAGACATCCAACGGTTTATGGGATTCGCAAACTTTTATCGTCGTTTCATTCTCGGATTCTCGAACATTGCCAAACCCATGAACGATCTCATTAGGAAGGGTGTACCATGGAAATGGACAGACAAACAAGAAAAAGCTTTCCAAACCCTTAAGGACAATTTCACATCCGCACCAATATTAGCAATGCCAGATGCCACAAAAAAGAAAAAAATCGAAACAGATGCATCTGACTATGCTACGGGTGGCGTATTGTCTCAAAAGGAAGACGATGGACTATGGCACCCTGTTGCTTTCTTTAGTAAATCTATGCAAGACGCAGAGCGAAACTATGATATTCATGACAAGGAACTATTAGCTATTATCCGCGCTTTGGAAGAGTGGAGGCATTATGTACAAGGAGCACCAGAACCGGTAGAGATATGGACGGATCACAAAAACCTTGAGTACTTCATGACAAGTCAGAAGTTGACTCGCAGACAAGCGAGATGGTCTTTGTTTCTTGCAGAGTATGAATTCACACTGCACCACAAACCAGGGAGGGTCAATGACACTGCCGACGCTCTGTCCAGGAGGCCAGACCACAAAGGGGGGGTAGAAAACGACAATTCGGATCGCGTGCTTTTGAAACCCGAGTTTTTTCAAATAAAAGCAGCAAAAAGAGGCCAAGTTCTGATACAGGGAGAGCAAACGTTGCTTAAACAAATCAGAAACTGCACCGACCTAGATCCGGAAGTTCGAAATGCTATCGAAACCCTTAAGAAAGCTCCAGTACAGCTGCGAAAAGGACTAGAGGAGTGGAATACAGAAGATGGACTTATTCTTTTCAGAGGATTGGTTTACGTACCCAATAGCAAAGACATTCGCCGCTCAATACTGGAAATCTTTCACGATACACCAGCAGCAGGCCATATGGGACGAGCTAAGACTCTCGAACTCGTTTCCCGTAACTATTGGTGGCCGCAGATGCAGAAATGGGTCAATGACTATGTAGACGGATGCAACAGGTGCAAACAAACGAAGGTGTTACCATCTAAACCCCATGGTCCCTTAAAGCCTAATGAAATTCCCGAAGGTCCATGGCAAACAGTCAGCTGTGACCTGATTACCGATCTCCCAAAATCAGAAGGCAAAGACAGCATCCTCGTAGTAGTCGATCGATTTACCAAACAAGCTCATCTCGCGCCAACCACCAAGGACGTTACTTCAAAGGGAATCGCGGACTTATTTCTCAAATACGTATGGAAGTTGCATGGAACACCGAAAAAGGTGATCTCCGATCGTGGGACCCAATTCGTGTCCAAGTTCATGCAGGAGGTCTCAAAAAGACTGGGAATCAAATGGTCCATGTCGACCGCGTATCATCCACAAACAGACGGACAAACAGAACGAGTAAACCAAGAAGTGGAACAATACCTTCGAGCGTTTACATCTTATCGTCAGAACGACTGGGTATCATGGCTCCCCATTGCAGAATTCACGCATAACAATTCTATTACGGTAACCGGACACTCCCCTTTCAAATGCCTCTACGGTTACAACCCCGAATTCATCATTTCCCCTAATTCTTCCAACACCGTTCCATTAGCCGATCAGAGAGTAGCAGAAATGAAGGAGGCACAAGAGGAAGCGAAGGCAACGCTAGAAATCGCCAATGATCGGATGAAACGTTTCTATGATCGAGGAGTAAAAGACGCACCAGTTTTCGAAGTAGGACAAAGGGTTTGGCTAGACGCTAAAAACATCAGACAACGACGACCGAGTCAGAAGTTGTCAGATCGCCGCCTTGGTCCCTTTGAAATACTCGAACGAGTAGGCGAATTGAACTACAAGTTGAAATTACCGGAATCCTATCAAATCCACCCGGTTTTTCATGTAGAACTACTCACCGCTCACAAAACCTCGTCGTTAACAACTCGCATTGCACCAGAACGTCCACCCCCTGAAATCGTGGAAGGCATGCAAGAATACGAATTAGAAGCAGTGATAGCCAGCAGAATGCGACGAAACCGATTGCAATTCTTATCAAAGTGGAAAGGATATCCATTGGAAGAAGCGACATGGGAAAACGAAGAAAATCTAAAAAATTCTCCAAGATTAGTCAGCGAGTTTTACGCGGCAAATCCCGATGCACCCAAATCACGTCGAATTGCAAGCGCAATCATTCCAGTCTTACAAACTCCTGATTTCTTGGAATGGAGACAAAAAAATATTCGACCATCCTATGTTCGCGAGGACGCTCACCTTAAAAGGGGGGTAATGTCACGAATTCCCAATACGAATCATTTTTCTTTCCTCGGTTTTCCTTTGGCTAAGTCCCATACCCAAACCGATCACGTGACACCACTACCTTTCACATTATCACATCATCACCATGTCACAGTTTCACCTCTTCACACTTCACCAATCACATCTCTGATCGAATCTCCTACACCCAGGGCTAGAACCATATGTCTTCCTATCACTTAATCTCCGTCTCTGACATCATTGCTTATATATCGCGACGTCATCCTACGTCATGCGCAGTATTGTACGACTCTTTTCTCATTGGCCGATTATTTACAGACTCAGATATCTCCGATTCAATGTTATGTATATAGGTAGGATAGTTAGCGTAGTTTCTCTTTAGACTTAACCTCTTCAGTTCCTACCCAGTGTAGACTCAGACGTTCACTCTCAATATCATCTCTTGCTCTTATTCTTGACGAGTCCTAGTGGTTGTGTTAAGCCTTTGCCATTCGGTGAACGCTGATCATAACAATATCCGCCGGAGAAAACTGTTCAGCCATTTGACTGATGACTCGTGCAAATGGGCTCTGTGTGACTCAGAATCGTGAGTGCAAAGAGTTATAGTCAAAAAACAACTCCTTGGCAAGGTTGGGAACCTCGGGAGCGCCGATGAGATTGGGAGACTATAAATACAGTAGCGTGAATCTAGCAAGCCTAAAGGAACCCCCCTCCCCGATGTGCAAATACTACTATCAAAGAAGAAGGAGTGGTCGCAGTGGGTCACTCTAAAATCGACTAGCCAGTCATGTGACGGTACAGGTTAGAAACGGGTCAAAAGCCCAAAAACAAAACACATCGGGCAGAGATTTGAGTAGTGTTGCTATGAGGCGAATCAAGTCGAACCGAGGTGGAAAATTGTGGTAACTCAACACAGTTCGACACTTACGAGTTGCAACGAGTTGTGCCTCGTTTGACTCGCGAGTTGGTAACGAGTTCAGAATTGATGCGGACCGGTGGTCCAGCCAATGAGAAGCTAGGAATGCTAGTAACTACACATTGAGGTGCATCTAAAAATGCGAATTTGCAGAAATGGTCTTGTAACCCGCTTGCAAGACACTTACAAGGGTTTTGTTCTGGTTAGCTCAGGTCTGCATTCGTAAACGCTCAGTTTGGTTATGTTGAGACCGATTATCAAGGAACAATGTCTGGACTCTGTTACTAGTACTTAGGCCATGTGATAATCTTGTAGTAGTACATACTAATGATATGAACAACTTGCTTTCTACGAGGAATATTGTGGTGCCTGCGACGGTCCAATGTGCAACACATACTCTCACCATCGCTGTAAGCATCAAACTTCTTTTTGACAAGCGAGAAAAATGGGTCATTCACAGATGACTTGTAGTGCTTTGAGTGTGGTCGGAGATAGGTTGCTGCACCATAGAGTGCAGGTCTCTTTGCTTGATGAAAATATGTGCTTGGAAGGCACAAATGAAGCTTGAGCAGGCAGGACATCCATAGCAACGCGAAAAGCCTTGTTTGACATTTGCACTGGGGGCAGGAGTTGTTGGACCAGGTGAAATGTTCAGAAGTGATTGGAAGGATCCACTTGGAGTCTGGATAATGTACTTTGGTGAGAATTCAAGTGTTCAGGACTGAGATGACTCAGAGTAAATGACCACAGGCCAGTATTCTGCTGCAACGACATTGGGTCAAAATGTTGCTCACAGCAACAGCTCTGAGCCATGATGATATTTAAGTGTTTTACTTCAATTGAAAATTTGATAGCATCCAGCCAGGGTCTCAACACCCAAGAGTGACAATCTAGATTCTGGGTTCTTTTGGATGTTGGAGGGGAAGCTGCCAGTCTGCTGCAGCTTGTGCCAGTTGCAATGGGATATAATGATATTGCCCACAGCTTGAATGGATGAGCCGCTGACACCATTGATGGAGCAAGGAGGAATAGGGCGAAGGCTGAAGAAGTCGGCCTCTTCATTGCTAATGTGGACTGAGGCCCTGCTGTCGAGGAAGAACGGCATGATGGAAGGATCCACAATGGTGCATTGATGTTGATTAGGTGCCTTATAAGTGATTCCGGCAAAATCAACAGAGTGGGTGCATTTATGCCAGTCAAGGCTGGTTTCAAGGGAGTCAACAGTGGCTATGAGGGTGGTATACTCATCCTCCTCTGCAGCAGACAGTTCACAAATAAATGCAGGAGTGATTGAGTCACTTGCAAGACCTGCAAACTCTGTGGAAGAAGTAGTAGAAGGGTCAGCTGGTTCTGGGGCAGAGGCAATATATATGGCCTGATTTGTCTCACTATCAAGCAGATACGCACATCCACTGGTGTCATAGCAAAGGCCACTGGGCTTCCCAGTAGCTGCTGCAGGTTTGGGAGCAGCAGACTTGCCCCTGGACCCCTTGGCTTTGCGAGCAGTGTGTTTATGAGCCAGTACCTTGTCACATGTTCCTTCCATAGCCCCACCTTTACCAAAGTAATCCTTCATGGGATGGCTTGAGTTGCCATAGGTGCTGCAGGACACCTAATTGCAGTCACAATTACCCCCATTGCCGGTGGCAGCCATGGCGATATCTCCCCCCTTAGATGTCTTGGTGTTAATGAGCTGCTGCTCAACATCAAGATGTGAATGAATGTTTGAGGGGCCATAAGAGGTGGCAGAAGTGCTGGTAGCAAGCGCATCAGCAATGTGATTGCATACATGAGGAAGATCCTCCACCATGGTGTTCAGCATCATGATGGTGATGAAGTCTTCTTCCTTTGGTATACCAATAGCATAGATGTGCCGAATGAGTTCACTGAGTTGAGTGCTCATAGTAGAGAGATGTTCCAAGTGGCAATATCTGACCACCAAGGCCTGTTGAATGAGCAAGATTTGGGCCATGGGGCTGATTTTCTCATGATGAGACTTGAGGGTGTTCCACACAAGGTAAGCATTTGTGTAGCCACAGAGAAACTTGTTCTCCTCTGGGCTAGAACACATGCATAAAATGGTGACAATGCATAAGTTGTTGAGGTCCCAGTGGCCTGTGCTGACAGGGTCCAGGGACAGATCAGGATGTGTGACCAGGCCTAAGATATAACTACCCCCATGCTTCAAAAGAAGGTAGTTCTGCATGTGATCAGACCAAACCCCCCAATTGTTCTTACTGTGACCCAAGACCTCGAATTTGTCTAGGTCAGTTTGGCTAAGTGAGATAGCCGCAATGGTCACTTGCATGGAAAACATGGTGGTGATGGTTGGGATAACCATACTGGTATTTGGTGGACTGAGTGTCAAACCTTTGGTTCTGAAACTCTTAGAATGTGTATGTGAAGTGGGAGGCATGAAGGTAAGGGAAGAAAGAGAGATAAACTGTAACTTGCAGGTATATATATGTATGAGTGATTGTGCTCGATGCTTCTTGCCCAAAGAGGAAGAGATTAAATGTTTTGATGACGCCAATAGAAGTCCGTTGTTCTTGATAAGCCCCAGGGGTTTAATAACCCAGTGGGGTCATTCCTAAATGGCCTGCTAGTATCTAGTGGTAGTTCCACTCCTCGTTTACGAGAGAGCAGGGCTCATAACCTATAAAGACTAGACACTGCATTAGCCCTCAGTCGTGATGGAACTGACTATATTATTCTGTACCTAGGCACTGCATTGGCCTATGAGCATCCATCAGTATCTAAGTATGGCTCAGATAAGTAAAGAGCTCACCCTCAGTCGTGATGGAACTGACTGAGGGGAGAAGACAGGGCAGGGGGATATATAACTGTTGGTTTGCATTCCTATGTTCGACTCTGCTGCTGTTGGCTTGTTGCATCAACCACGTGCATATTAGTACCAACACACTGGGCAGTATAGCCAGCAATCACCAACAATCCAAGTTGCTGGCTGGTGTCCTAGGCACTGTCCTACCCCCTCAAGGTGCCCATGCTCCAACTATCCTCCTACATCTTGCCCTATACCTGCCTGCACACTATCCTCCTTGTTCCTCCCACCCTCAGTGATAGAAAGTCAGGTCTCAGTCAGACCATAGACATAAGACGGTGTTATCCAATGAAGTGGGTAAGGAATACAGGAGCACTACTACTGTGTTTATAAGGTGAGTTAAGGTTCAGGAACTATATAGTACCAAGCCACAATGTGCTGACTAAGTAAGTGAACAATTCCAATTTCAACACTCAGACCACACTATCAGACATGCCACACAGGACAGGGTCTTCCAGGCTGAAAGGCCTTTCTAAGTCTATCATTTCACCAAACCTAGCACCTTGAGGTAGCTGCAGCAAGTCGTCAGGCTCTAGTTCAAGGTATGTAGCATCTGAGGACCATGGGATGGTCAAGAACATGATCATGGTTACAGCAAAGCCTGGCTTCGCCAACAGTCACTGCGGAAATGAGAAAATAGTCGGACCCGATTAGTGTAGGGATAGACCATATACACGGAATATAAACAGACGTCGCATACAACACAAATCCCGAAGCGCTAGACTAGCGAGAGGTACATAGTGATGCATCTAATCTGACAGTGGATACATAAGCTTTGCAGAGGTAGATTTGTTATCTGTGTATCTAATCCGACAACGGGATCATATCAGAAAACATGATTTGCACGTCTGAATTATGTCTGCATACATATACAAAATAGATTTAATTAGACTCTGCAAAGAATATACATGAGGTCCATATACTTCCTAGGATTCGCCATGCGCTTGCTCGTAGCTTCTCGCTCGCTCTTCTCTTCATTCCCTACACCCCGCGTCCATGATGTATGGGTCCCAAGGCCCACAGCAATGCCCTAGTGGTGTTCCCATGTATCCTAATCAACATGGTGTTAGTCAAGACCGTCAGTCTCAGATGATGGGTCATGGTCCATACCAATTCGGCCACAACCAGCCCCATCCGTCCCCACAGAACGTGCCCAACAACAGCTTGCCCCAGCATGATGACTTCTTCAGTGGACCAGTGTCTGAGCATGCAATGGTAAGAGTCAAGTGATTCGATGCGACACAGAAAACTCACATCTTATCAGCCAGGAGGAACCCAAGGGTTTGCGATGCTTTGAAGGAACATGTACGAGTTTATGCTTATGGTTTCTATGTTTGCGGTTTGTAGGTGTTCTGGATATAATCATTTTGTAAGTAATGATGATATGGAAAAATAAAAAAATGTACCACGTTCATGGCCTCATAGAAGTGGGTGAAGTCTACAGGAGTCTTTGGCTCTTGCTCTGGGTTGGTCTCGCTATCATCGACCAACTGCCCGTGAATTGACTCACCTCTTGGATGGGTAATTTTGGTGTTGCACGAGATCTTGAGCTCGCTTGACATCTTTTCAGCAAAGCAAATCAATAGAACTGGGGAGAAGAACTTACGTTTTTTGGGCCTCCAAAACCAGTGGGTAAGTCTTTCCGGCTTGGCAGTTTGTGTTTCACTGGTCTCCGGACCTTCCACAGTACTAGCCTGTGAGTGTGACCGCTTGGGAGGCCCTTGGATTGATAGTTCAACAGTACTTCTACATAGAAATTTAGTTAGCACTCATTTAGATCAAAAAAAGAAGTTACGACAGGTCCAGGGAGTCTGCACTCAAAAGTGAACTTGAACATTTTGACTCGTGCGGGCAGCTCGAGCTTGATCTTGTCGTGGTCTGCCATAGTACTTACTTGAGTAAGTACTAGTACGGACAGCATCCTTTGCATCAGCTAGGTGGGGGTGGTGTGCCATGGTACGCGGAGATGGTTGTGGTTGCAAGTCAAGGCAGGAGCTGAAACTTTGAGAGACTTCAATAGAATTTTAATAGACTTAGCCGAGGTGACAAACTGAATTCTAATCCGATGGTTGAGAAGACAATTTACAGGGCTGATTAGTGATGGAATAGCGAGTATCTGAAGAGAAGAAACGGGGGTCTGAAAAGACACGTCGGTAAAGTTGGAAAAGTGTCTGTTTAGATGTGTTGAACGACAAAATTTTGTGACCCATTGGATTTGCGTCTGATTACAAGGTACGTACGTTTAGAGTCGTGTTACACTCATTGTCTCCCTCTGATTAGGATCTGGCTAAAATCTCATTTCTGCAGTGAGTGCACTTGATGGGGTCAATCCCATGTCCACTTCATGGAGCACTGAGACAGTGGAAGACTAGATGAAGGCTGTTCATCCAGAATGACTTGGGTCCAGCATCAGACCAGATACTAGAGTCATGTATCACAAGTGAAGATCAAGTTAGAGAATACATGTTCTAACTATCAGGTATATATAGGTATTGTCCTATGAGTTCAGGGGAGGTCTATCTGACCAGAAAGCATCCAAAGTAGGTAAGTGTCTATGTGAGTTATAAGGACTCAGAGATAAGGTCTATCAGCGATAAGGGTTACCAGTCAGTCGGCAATGATAAGGGTGAGTCATAACCAACACAGCAGTAGGTGCTCAGAGATGATAAGAGATAAGGATAGAAGTGCACAGCTTCTATGTTTCAAGGGTGATTGCAGTCGTGATAAGTGATAGTTGTCACTGGTGTATTGGTAGAGGCGATAAGGGAGAAGTGTGCAGCTTCTATTGATCCCAGTCTAGGTCAGGTCTAGAGCTGTTGTGCTCCAACAGCTGTCATGCTGTACTGTGCAGTTTTAGTCATGTGCCAGTGATGTCATCTGTCATGTGTTGTGATGTGGTTGTGATGGTGACATTTGGTGGAGATGATAGGGGTCTGAGAGTCCCTGTAACAATCATTGATTATGGTGTGGAGGTCAAGCCACAACCATACACAGCCCCCCAGGTGAAGAAGGTTTAGACTTTGCTGGCAATGTTTTGCCAAAGAAAGAAAGTGACCTCCAGGGTGGGCACCTCTTTCTCCTGAAGTCGACCCCTTGGAAAGCTTCTCCAAGCCTTCGGCTCAGCAAACCCCTTTCCATGACCCATTTCCCCTCAACTGGAGCACACCTTCTTGCATCAACCACTATGGGCAAGAGAAAATGAGGTGATAAGCTGTCTAACAATGATATCAAAAGGCAACTTCTTCTTGCCACCAGTGAGGATCAAACATCAGCTGAAATGGCTATCCTATATCTAATAGATGAATTTGAATTTGATTTGGACAAGCTGAAGGCTAGCTTGGGGGGTATGGTTTGACCTTACTTCATTGTTTGAGAGTGGAGGCTCAACACATTCTCTCAGAAAAGGGCCTGAACATTAGTTTCTCTAATGTCAAGTACCCACACATTGCTGCATTCATTGGCCTGGACTCTTTATGGAAGTTCAGCAATGCTCCCTCATTTGAACTCTGTCATTCCCAAATTCCTACTGCATTTTTCAAAGACATTGTGATGGATATGGATGTTTTGTTGATTCAATATGGCACTTTGCAAGACCATACTATGGAAGAAGCGAGATCATGTTTCCTTGCTCCTGTGAACATCCTTCCCCTAACTGCTCAGACCACTGAAAAATTTGAATATCCATCAGATCTTCAACTGCCTGGTGGCTCAGTTTGGCAGTTCTATTTGGAACAAGCCAGAGTCGCTCATGAATGGCCACATTATGACAAGAGGCAGGATTGAGTATCATTTTAAGACATTCAGCGCCCTAACAGTCATTTTTGTGGAGATGAAACTGCAAATCGGAAGTGTTGAAGAGAGTTTGAATGCCATTGCCCAAGTGATAGCAGAATGTAATGGTCAGACATCCCTTTAACATATAATTTGCCAAAGATTTCTCATCCAGTTCAGCTTGTGACTGGAGCAACATGCAAGTCAATGTTAGCATGCTGATCTACAGCATACTCTGTGATGGAAGTACCTTCCAGTTCTTCTCTTTTGATGGCAGCACCAAACCATACAAGTTCTCGATGGGTGTTGCCCCAGGAAATTGCTTCTGTGTGGCAGGAGGACTTCCACTTGTTGATTTCTTGTCAGAATCCACTGCACATCCTTTCATCCACAGCCTGTACCCGATATGCACTGGCAAGACCATATTCAACCTGCTGTTAGTCACCTATATCACAAGCTTGAAGGTGTTTCGCAATAGGTCCACATCCCAACATGGGCAGAGAAAGAGTTTAGATGGCTGGAGTAAAGCACTCAAGTTTGCTGAGGAGGCATTGGAAAAGTCCCAGACTGCAGAGGCGCTGTGCAAGGATAACTTGATCATCGACGCTGATGCAACTGCTGAAGCAGCCTTGAAGGCCCTGAGACTCAGATATAATTTTTGTCAGAATTTTTTTATTTTCCCTACAAGCTAACCAATCAACAGTACAGATCACTGTGGGAAGTAAAAACTCTGAAAATCAGTGTATAGAATACTGAAAGTCGATGTTGAGAATACTGACTTTCAGGGTTTTGGATCTTATGACCGCAGTCCACATCGGAACTAGAAGATAGGCTGTGCGAGAATTCAGTACCTAGAACCCTGAAAGTGACATTTTCCAGTGTTGAAGACACTGAGATGGGATTGACGGCACACTGAATAGCACTAAGTAAAACACTGACATTGTGATGTTCATGGTACTGAAAATAATGGCTCAAAACACTGAGCATTCCACTCTGGGACACTGCTTTTCATTGATGCACAAAACCATGAATTTGACAGAGATGAGACACAAGAGAATTCCGCTAAGGACACAGAAGACAATAACGGAGTTTGTATGCGGAATCAGTGTGGCATATGTCAATGAAGTCCAGATGAAGTCAGAGAGCAGGACTTATGATGGAGTCCATGGCGACATTATGACAGACAGGTCCGAGTCATGTCAATTAGATAGAGCTTTATGGTGTTGGTTGGGTTCAGCCCGGTTCAGAGGAGGTTGGGCAAGAACCAAGAACCAAACTTGGGTCCAGTTCTACCAGAGATGACAAATGCGAGCCGAACCAAAAATCTGCAATGATTGAGCTGTAGTGTTGCCCAGACCAGGAAGAAGGGTAGTGGGAGCAAGCAATAGTGGGAGGCATTTAGAGGGAGGCAGGAGGTGTTGAGTGATGAATCAGTGGGATCTATTGGGAACTAGCGAGAGATAAAAGCAGGTGTTGAGAGGCAGTGGGAGATGACAGTCATTTGTGATGCACTTGAGAGCAGGCATTCTCATGATGGCTTGAGCCTGACTTGTGAATTGCAATTTGTAAGTGCAGCCATTGGCAAAATGAGTCTTACCCATGATGTCCGGTCTCCTTCATTTGATTAGCATTGGATTGAGATGTGCATACTACCACAGGATCAATGACAAAAAAATTGTATCTATTGCACAAGTACACAACAATGAGCGAAGTTGTCAGTGATGTATAAATGAAAAGAGACTCGCCTAGATTGCTCAAACAAGCGCAAATGAATATAAATGAGTGCAGATGAACACAATTACAATCACCAGGTGCAAGCAAGTGCAGATGAGTGGGGACAATTGCAGATGAATGAAAATGTCATCAAACACACAGAGACAGGTGCAGACATGTGCAGACATGTGCAAGCACACAAGAATGAGTGCGACAATTTTATTTATGCAGCGTGTGATTGAAGCATGTGATTGAGTGACTATATGTGCACTGTGGGTGACTATATGCACATCATTAGTGACTATATGCACACCACAAGTGACTATATGCATCAACACCTCATAACATGCACTGTGGCTCACGTCGTTCATTTCTCAGAGGGCTGCTCGGGCTTGGGGAACTTGGGGTGGGGCAGAGTGATCTTGAGCTCGAGCATGGGAGCATGCTGGTAATTCTTGAAGGACACCATGCTAACAAGAGTAGCAGCGAAGGAGAGAGTAAACAGAGTCAACAAAACATGCACCCTCCTGTATTGTCTATGGCCATGGAGTACACAGCACTTGTGATATTCAATAAAACAAATATCACAACACATACTCACATTGATTCTGTACATGGCTGATGCAGTCATAGCAAGTCTCCCCAACTTCTTCTGCACATCTTTATCATGGGTCGTGGTTGAGGGAGACACATAAGTATGAATATTGGGGCAAATCTTCTGTTGATGCGTTGTTTGTAGCAGTCACGTGACACCAACAAATTGTATTCTACTAAGTCTGAGTCTCAGTGCAATTATTGATACCTCACTAGTTCAATCCATCTTAGATTTCCTCCTCTCAAAAGTGAGGCTGGTGGGTCCAGCAGGATTAGTGATGTGCCGGGCCTGGCTTGGCCTGAAAGCCTGGGTGATATACCCGATCTGTTATTGCGTAAACAACTGGCAATCATACTACAAAATGACGAACCTTGTGGGAAATTCCCACTCAATCAACAATTTTGAACAGTGCCTGGCCAAGTCACGTCCCATTGTGTGCATTATTGAGGAGCGTGAACCCGATCACAGCACTCTGAATTTCCCAAACCCCAACAGACAGTTCTTCGATCCAATGGCCAGTGACGGCAAAATATGCCTCCACATTTGCTGCCTGCCAAGCATTGCACATTAGATTGATGACACCTGTTGCAGCCTTACTCTGCTCGAAGACATCAGAAACGAATGAGAGTTAAGCCATTCCAAACTTACATTAAACTGTTCCTTTAATCTTGTCATCTGCTGCTTGAAGATGGAAACAATTTCAGATCGCGTTGCCTTTCAATTCGGTATGAGGACACCCGTCGTGGCCCACGAAGCAGTATCAGTCATTTTCTTAAAGCTCAGATGATCAACTGCTTGAATCGGCTGAGAAGGATATCAGTATCTAGTTACATCACACTGAATATCCATACCTGGTTAGTAGATGCCAACCACTCAATTGCAGCTTCACAAAAAAGCTTGTCAGAATATGGGAGAACATGTTCACATGGTTGAACCTCATGAAGATGAGGATCGAGACTGCCCTGCTGTGCATTCACAACTGCAGCTGCATTTTTTCGTTCCTTCACATCTGGAGGCAGCATCGATTCAAATTTGTTAGCCTTGCACCATTTACGATATGCATCCTTTACAGTGCCACAACACTTAAGTAAAGGGCCAAGGGATGAGAGATAACTTATGGAGTGTCTGTATGCAAGATGATGTCGACACGTCAACGTGTCGCTCACAATTTGATGAGGCAAGCCTTTCTTGCTGTGATCCCATGAGTGTTGTTGAGAATGGAATACGAGTCGTTCACTTACCAGCACGATTTACAGTCTCTGACATTACAAGTCTTGCCGTCCTTCAACTTCGCAGCATAAGGTGCTCCAAAGAAGGCACTTACATCCATGGTCTTGTCCTCCCGGTGTGCCTTCATGGTTGTGCTGATGTCTTGGACATCAATATCTTCTAATAATCTGTTGTGATCCACGGCACCCGATTGAACATGTCCTAGTATACAATCAAAATTAGTGTATATTCATATTACTCGTTGTCAATACTAGATGTACCTCACATTGCACTACTCGGGTCTGAGACCGTGGTGTGGGTGTCATTGATACACTCGAAGCCTTCGCTATCGAGCGTTCCTACAAAAGTGTGAGCATTAACAAATGAGGCATCAAAGGTTTGGACTTGCCTGTGTGCATTTCCGCGGGCGCCGTGGATTTGGTGTCTGTCAAGCACATTACAGGTGCAAGCAGTAGCATTAAATAAAATACCTGTATACCAATACAAAAATTGTTAGTCAATTGAAAAATTAATATCAAGTTTAAAAGAATCACATACCTGTGAGCACATCGAAAGACGTGTCAGCATGGTCGTTCGCAACAGCACGTCACAAGTGTTTGCCTTCAAATTCAAAGACTGTGATCAACTGTGATCAGCATGAGATGAAAGATGAAAAGAATGCTTACTTTCATGGGGCCCATCCTCCATAGCACCCTCGTCAGGTGCACATTCGTCTGCCAACAGACTGCCTACATTATCGGCTGCTTGTTTGCTGATCAATTGTGCAGGCTTTTGAGTGATGGCAGATGGAGGAGGCTTGTTCCTGTGGATAGAAATCTCCAGAGTTGCATTGTTGTTGGCGTCTGTGAGTCATGAGGACAGTGTGACAGTTTGGCGTGGTCGAGACACGATGTGCACTGATGTGGACTCGTCATCAGACACGACAACAGGCATTGTTACGAAAGTGAGCAGACTCAGCACGCACCCAACATTACGGTATGTAATTGCCTTATTGAGAAAGATTAAAACCATACAGTTTTACCTTTTTAGATTTGCTGCCACCGCCGGACCTTCCACTGAGGACAAGCCAGGGCCCAGGCCTGAGGCTTGGGCCTTGTCAAATATCAGGCCAGGCCATAGGCCCTGGAAAGCCTGCCTGTGGGCTCGGCCTGGCCTGGCCTGGCCTGGTGAGGGCTTGGCCTCAGGGCTTGAGGGCCTCAGGCCCGGCCCTGCACATCACTAAGCAGGATCATAGACATTATCTCCCACCTGGTGTGAAGACAGCGTCATTGAAGATCTTGAAAAGTTGCAGTCATGTGACACTAAGAACTATGAGACCTGTTGCTTGCCCATGCAAGAGGGTGTGAGAGCTGGTGTGTGCAACAGTGAGCTACATACTGGTCATCATTCAAAAACACGTGTACTTGTGTGACCAGCCAGTGGCAGTGGCTGTATTGCTACTTTAGATTGAACAGACAGTTTCAGTTAAGTTATGAATGTGATGCTTCAATCAATGAATGCTGGTCATGCTGAGGTGACCATGCCACTATGGGATGTGCCAGGTCATGGTCAGGCCTTTGTAGAGAGAGTCATCCATGGTCAGGATACCTGAAGGTCTGAACACTGAGCATTAGAGCTACGGGGCAGCACAGTGCATTAGACATTAAGAAAACAAATGATTCAATACATTCGACACTGGTACTTATGTGAAACACTGAAAAACAATTGCTTAGTACACTCACGTGGATACTGAAAATAACTGTTGCCTTTTTCAGTGCCTATAGCTTTGATATATGTCATTAAATATTTTAAACATTTTATTTTAAGAGTTTTTACTTCCCACAGTGAGATGCGGTACCGATTGCCAAATAATACATCCACCCACCTCTAATGGATAGCTGGGATGACGACGAGGTTGCGAAAGCGTAAAGTTTATGGCCCTGTACAGTAACACTGTTATTTTCACTGTTCTTGATGACTGGAAACGCCTTCTAAGATAGTATTAATTTGTAGTCAGTGCATGTCTTGTATTAGATGTAACCTCTGGACGATCAAAGCGCTGAAGCGATGTCAAAATGCGGTGTTGGTGTATTGTTACCGGTTAATTGATTTGGAGATATCACTGACTTGAGTCTAACCACCATGTCCAGTCCACCAAACTCATTACAGGCATCCATGCACGCTCCAAAACCATCATCAGCCGCACGCCCGCCGTCCTTGGGCCAGCTCGCAGCTCGTATTAATCTTGGCAGCGGTGGAAACACACCGTCATCATCCCCTGCCCGCCCGCGTTTAGCTGCTTCACTCCTGCGTACGGGATCGCAAACTTCATTATCTACAACAGCGTCCACGAATGACTCGATGGCCGTTAATGCACCTTCTACTCGTTCGGTGTCTCCGGCGCTTACAGCTACAACTGCCGCCACACCCCCGAAATCCACAACCCCATCTATACCAGAGGATGCTCCACTCGTGTGTTCAGAGCCATTGACGCAGGAGAACCTCAAAGAGCTTAATCAGGAGACCAAAAGCGAGAAGAAGGTGAAAGGGTACAAGAACATTCCATCACTTGACGCGATAACCGCGCATCTGGCTAAAGCGAGATCGCTGAGCATCGACGGGTCTGCACGTCCACCAGAAGCTGAGTTGGTAGAGGATCCGAAGACTCCAGGAGCTACCATGAAAGCGCCGGAGCATCCGTTACAGTTTACTTGGTAAAGTCTTTGTTATGCGCCAACTGAAACCATTGTCTCATTAGAGGTTATATATTGTGCAGGACGGTCTATCACGACACGAAATCCAAAGCACCCTTCACTGCAAAGGCAGCTGCAGAGGAAGGCGGTACATCATTCCTTTCTGCTCCACCCGAGACAGAAGACTACGAAGCTGGCCTGACTGTCATCGGAGAATTCAATACCGTGGAATCCTTCTGCCGGTATTTCAACTGGCTGAAACCACCCTCCAAGCTGGAGCGTAATTCCAATTATCACATCTTTAAATCGGGTATCAAACCGATGTGGGAGGATCCAGCCAACTCCAAGGGTGGCAAGTGGGTTCTGACGATGAAGAATAATCCTGCACTCCTCGACCGCTGCTGGACGTGGCTCGCGATGGCGCTGGTTGGTGAAGAGCTTGAGGAAGGAGACGAGATTTGTGGTGCAGTGGTTAGTCTTCGGAGCAAGGTCGACAGGATTCAAGTATGGACGAGGAGCAAGGACGACGTCGAGAGGCTGAACGGTATAGGTAAAAAGTTGATAAAGCTTCTAGATGTCTCAGAAGCAGATAATATCGGTCTCGAGTTCCAAGTCAGTTCTCGGCCACCTCGCACAGGAACATAACTGATAACGGTTTCTTATCAGTACAACACAGATGACCGACCGCTACCTAACAAGTTCCTCTCGATACAGTCCGCTCCAGCTTCTTCTTTCCGCTCCTCATTCGGAGTTGCAGCTCACGGACACAAAGGATCGTTGGGGAGCGTCACAAGTCCAACTAGTAGTGACATCGGTTCTCCGGCGACTGCTGCTGCCGCTGCTTTTGGGAGCTTCGGTATGAGCATCGTCGGGGGCACACCCAGTGGTTGGAGACCGAAGAGGCCATGATTACAGGTGGTTACGTTGTCGTTGGATGTACTGGGGCCAGGTCGCTAAGAAGAAACAAGGAAGAACTTTTGACAAAGATGTACGTTGTACTGAAGCTCACTTTTCAGCAGTAGCTCTCGTGGGTCCTCTCGCATGTTAAGTTATATCCCGTTCATGTACAAATTCATTGCAATCACATATCATGGACTGGATATCGTATTGGGCTCTATGATAAACCGGAGCACCTCTATAGAAAGAAAGAAGTCATGTGTCCTTCGTCTCGGGCGACATAATCACACTGCCCGGTGATCCCATCATCATTGCGTCTTCTTCAATATTCCACCCTGCTTCCTTCAGGCACCCCATGAAACGAGAAAACTCCTTCCTAAGCGTCTCATGTGCCAAGAACACGATGTCCTCGGTTTCGCTAGCAGTGGGATGCGTAGGCCGCGCACTCCACACTGCTGCTATCTCCAGCGCATGTAGCCAGGCGCGCAATTGGTTCATGGATCCGTATCCCTCTTTGAAACACACTAGGATACTCGCTCCCCTTCGCCCCCACGATCTACGGTCCGCCACGAAGAGAACGTACGGTTCTTCCTGAAAGTGTTGGAGCATCTTCAGAGCATGCGACGGATTGCAACGTGTCATAGCGTGTTGCACAGATACACCCAATGAGCAATGTCCGATCACCCTGTTGGTGGATGCATCCCGTATGCGGCTCGAGATGTCTAGGATTATCTCTCGATTCGATACATCCCTTGGAGTTAAGACGACAGAACGTCCGTGTCCTATCGAGTTGCGAAAAGTACTCCAAAGGATGCTAGACCGTTGCCTATTAAGCGATCGAAGGACCACGCTGCGCACTGCAAGATAATTGGCTAAAAGATGGCCAAAGACAAGAACGAAAAGTGCGGTATAGGTTGAGGAGCGAGTCGTGATATAAGGTACCATGAGCGTTCCGAGCTATGACAGAGCCCAAGTCAGATGTTATCATTCGAAAGCGGTCAAAGGACTTGAGACTTACTAAGACGCCTGTCAAGGCAACTACGGTTGATCTGCTGGCACCTTTAGCGTTCAATTCGCCTACGTCGCCTTTGCTATTCACAGGGGAAGCGAAGTGGTCTGTGAGTGCTGCTTTTGATCCACCGGCGACAAGTTGACAGAGGGATCTCATGGCTCCGCTCACACACAGGGCTATGATTTGGAGAGTTGATCCTGATGGTAGATGTGGAGACACGCGGGAGAGGGATATGGTGGTAAGATACGGGGATATGGTGTCCAAGACGATGGACGTGTCGTTGATAACATCCGCGAGAAAACGAAATGTTTTTGTTTCAGGGTATAGAGATGTACCGAAGTAATAAGCGCCTATTATGGCTGCGGAGGAATGTTATCAGGGGTGGGGTGTGGTAGACAATACAACTTACTCGTAAAACGCGAACACACGTCTTTGAGGACCGCCAGAAGGAGCGCCTGAGTTGCTGATGCTGATGCGTCGCCAACTCCGAAACCTGGATAATAAAAGTCGACTCAATTTGCATCCGCATTCAGGTGGAGACCATACCTTCAAGAGCGCCTCTAGAAGCCAGCAAACCCGACAAAGAACTGCAAAATTCCTGCACATCATTGTACATTTGATAGCTGGGATGAAGAGACGGTCACGTTTGAGACCATAATGTCTACGCTGCGGTAGGAGCTAAGTACTGACTGCAGATAATCTTTGCGCGCATTTTAAGGAAGAGCTTGGATGGTGTTAGAATGAGGTGCGTACCAGGAGTGACTGTGTTTGGGTATCCAGCCGGCAGGAACACTGCAGAGATCGTGTGCCCTAGAGCTTGCCAAGGTTTTTCATTGAAAAGGCGGTTTCTTGGTGGTGTTTTTGTGGTCCGTGAGGTCTGTCCCAAAAGCTATGAGATGAGATGAGACTGGGAGAGCTTGCCACGTACCTTCTCTGCTGGAGTGTCGGTACCAACAGTGGTATAGAATATGCGCCCAGCTTCATCCCTTTCCGCGATTACTGAACTGCTAACTGCCATTTTGCGAGACTAAGTTCGAGGACCAGGTCACGGCGACTCGACGACGACTAGAGCCAACCGCCTATTTCGTGTTACCCACCAACCCCAACTCGGAGATTAAGTTAATGGACAAGTTGGTTGAAATTGGATGAGCTGCTTGCAGTTGCGTTCGGAAATGCCAAGGTGGTTTACTTCAAGGATGGAGAGATTTGAGTTTAATGGTGAGCGGGACTTTTGCAGACCCCGCCAACACCTGTCGAAGCTGTCCTTGATACTTGTCAATCATCTCCGACAGGTGTCTACAAGGGAAAGCGTACAGTAGTGACTCTAGTCTCTGAGCCGTAAACGAGAAGGAAATAACTTCTATTTGGGCTAATGGTACATACATCGGAGACTAAATATTATTTCCTGCTCTCCTCCCACTACTGCCATGCCGGACCCGGGACAATCAAAACTGAAATTTATATGTACTAGAAGCAATGCATACGAAACGCCTTACTCCAGACACTTTTCAAGGTAATAAGTCCAGAGGAAAAAGTGTGGACAAATCCGGACTCGAACCGGAGACCCCCCGCAACTGATAGCCATGCTAAGCGGATGTGATAACCAGCTACACCATATGCCCCACGAAAGGGCGGCTGTTTTTGACTTCTAGAATCTATATCGATGTTCGAGGTCTTACTTCTTGTCGACGACCTAATTCTAAGGCTAGTTCTATCCCTGATTACATGAGTCCTCATTTGACCATCAATGGTATCCTAGCCCCACGAGCACTGATAGGTTGAAGATGAAGAACTTGCCAAGATTTTGAGGTAGGTATAGAATTAGGGGCTATCAGGGGATAATCATGTGGCGCCCAGTTGAAGTCTCCTGGCGGAGAACATAGTCCCTGTATCATCGTTAGCTTTGGTGTCACGGTATTAAGCTGGCAACAATAATGCAGCGAGCTATTGCGCCGCGCCAACTCGCCACCAGAGAGTACGCTTCAAGTTGCGAGTGTAACCCCTTGGTCCTAACAAGAATTCTAGCACCACACAATCATGGGGTCGATGGTTTGCCTCATTTTTGTGGACACTCGTATCGAGTAGTCAAATCACAAGTCAGGCGCCATGGTGAGACATGTTGCTGCCATTGATATTAATTATTACTGAATCCATTAACTAGTAGGGCCGTTCACAACTGTGTGATCTGTCGGGACCCTATCTTCGAAGCGGAATTTCGGGCACCATGTGGTCACTTTTATGATATCGGCTGCATCACCAACCTATTCAAGTCAGCGACACGCGATGAGAGTCTGTATCCTCCTCGATGCTGTCGTCAGACCATTCCACTCCCACAAGTTCGATCTCACTTGACGCAGGCGGTTCTTACTGAGTTTGAACTAAAAGCTCAAGAATTTGGGACCCCAAAGCGTGTTTACTGTTTTACACCAACGTGCAGACGTTTCCTCGGGCCATTGCATGAAGGGTTCGTCAGCAAATTCTTTATTTGTCCGTCCCCTATATGCACGACAAGGACATGTGGAAAATGTCGCGGAAGATACGAAGGATTCACCCACATCTGTACTGGTGCAGAGACTGAGACTGAGCAAGTGCTCAAACTAAGCCGCGCCAAAGGGTGGATACGCTGTCCAGGCTGCGCTCAGATGGTGGAGCGTAGCACGGGGTGTTCTCACATGACCTGCCGATGCAGGACACAGTTCTGCTATGGGTGCGGAGCACGCTGGAAGAGCTGCAAGTGTTTGTAGTGGGACAGACCAGGCTGCTTGCTGCAGCAGAGCGCCATGTGGATGCTCAGCTGCCACCCGCACATCGCGCGCAACCTGGTAATCCTAAAGGCCCTGGCAGTTTTGATCACGCGACCTTTAGGGGCGAGGGAAAGATTGGAGGAGGATCTAGAGCATCGGCGAGTCAAGCAACGAACAGAACCTCCAGGACAATAGAACGTTTAAAGACTTTCGAATCTATCGCAACGGGATGTTAGTAGATGCCAAGAAATAGGTGATACAACCACAAACTTACAGCATAACATGTCTTGACGACTTGAAGCACGGGCTGTACAGGAACATTGATTACACCTCCAATTATCAAGTCAAGCGCCCTATGTGTTCCGTGACAAGGAATATCCACTTGCATGCATTCAAGGGACTTCAGCGGCTCCAGGATTGGAATGTGAAGCAAAAAAAGATGACGGATGACATCATTTGTACGAGGTGACCTCCCGTTTATACGTGGCGACAATATTAGACTTTAGGTGGGCGAAAGAGGAGATATTGTGGGACAGAGAGATGTCTGATGAAAGAGAAACCAGATATAGCCGTACGTGCCTTGTACTACACGAGGATTCTCTCTCATCAGGACATGATCGAAGAACTAAGGCCTTGCCAATTTCGTAGCAACCACATGATTTCCATCGACCATTAAAAGCACGATCACAGGACAAAGAAAACTCATACATCGTCAGCCAGGTCTGCAACCTTCCATCGTCACTTGAAAGGCCTCACTGAGCTGGCCTACTATGTAGTATTGCTTGTTCCCTGCACTAGGACTAGGCTAGGTAGTGGTAAGCACCGGTGGCTCCGCGTGACTCTCACCGCACGTCCCATCCCAGTGACACTCCCTGACCAGGCTAAATTTTGTCTCGGGCGTGATCAGTGAGATATCGGGTACATATGTGACTATCCTGGAGGAATTGGGATTGGGTGCTCATTGCCCACCTGGCTACGTACTGACAAGGAGAGCCATCGGCGCTGCATCCGGGCAACGTCTTCATTTTCGCAAGTGCAGTCGTTTCATCTTACTAGCATACGCGCTCTAGGGTCTCGAGTCTTGCGTTCGAAGCGAATATCGATGAGCATCTGCCAATCAAGGACTTGGTTATGATCCCTATAAATGGACAATGAGTGTGGCGAATGAAGGGCTCTTGGAGAGCTGTTCACCTGGGCACGAACAGGTGATTAATACGCTAACTGCCGGAATTTAGTGCTCACGTTGGGAGTGTTGGATGACAACGATATGGCATATCTTGGCAGGCGAACCCCTTGAGAATCGATTGACTGGGTGATTGGTTTCGGTGGGATTCTAGTGCTGTGCAGGTTGCTTTTGGTCCATTCCTCGACAATTTCCTCAGACGCTTCTTGACTCAGCTTGCGCTAACAAACAAGATGCAAACAATCAACTCAAAAGTCGGGCTCTCATCGGCCTTGGGTATCATAGGTGAATATCGTAAGTAGCTAGATTTATAGGTACTCGCGTAGTATGATCAGAATAACAACCATTCGCCTCGGCTACGTTCACAAGCAACCGTATGTTTCATCAGGAAAACCCTCCCATGCAAACTTAGAACTATTTAGGCAAGTTTTTGATAGCTGCGATAATTAGCATTAATTAGCTCTAAGAACTAAAGTTTAGTACAAGTTAATAATAATTAGCGCAATGTTACAAAACTGTGTCTGTCTATGTATGGATTTACAAAGAATGACCGACACTTGTCAAGGACATTAACAGAACTCCATTCGCGAGGAGCAACAGGACCGAAACTCGGAATTAAATGTGCGCTACAACGAATATTGCTGATTGGAATAATACTAGCCATTCGTTCTCCATTTTTCATGATGCGCGTGACTTTGTGCAAGCCGTGGTCTTTGTCAGGCGCACGGAAAGCAGAGAACCACTCCACGTAGGCAAGGTATTTCGGAGGCTGGAATGTTGATGGAAAGAGCATGGGGATAGCTTTGGGGGGGGATCGAGAAGATAACACGAACTTGTGCGATTCGAAATCCTGTGTGAACGCTGAGTGTAAGTGTATCACCAGTTGATATAGCGACTGAAGCTCACCTTTAGTGCCGAGTGG
Source organism: Suillus paluster (assembly GCF_016628075.1). Taxonomy (NCBI): domain Eukaryota; kingdom Fungi; phylum Basidiomycota; class Agaricomycetes; order Boletales; family Suillaceae; genus Suillus; species Suillus paluster. The sequence continues at coordinate 215,968 of NW_024537626.1, forward strand.
CCCACCTGTACCGTCATTGATGAATGCAGTGTCGAATCGAGCTGCGACACTGTCGGATGCAAATGATCCTGCCAGTGAACGTCCAGGACGTGCATGTACACTATCGACAGTAACTGGAGGGTCGCCGTGGCCGCGAACGTCGACTGAGACCCATTTAATCTTGTGAAACACTGGCAGTGTTTGAAATGGGATGTACACGTCCACAGCTCGATCTTCAAGTTGCCGAGATGTAATGGTAGTGTTTGCAGGAAGTGTGGCTTTTACGACGTAGCGTGCGAGAGATTCACGAAAGTATGTAGCACCATACTCATTTGTGACTTTGTCCAATGTGACTGCCTTGATGGTAGGATGCTTCGTCATTGTCTGAGTACGACAAAATGACATCTTGGGAGGACGGGGGTGATGATGCGGATGACAGGTAGTGCCTGCGATGAGTCTCCACTGAATGTATGTCTCATGGCGAAAAAATTTCTCCCTCCGCTCAAGCCAGGTCGTCATTTGTGCAAACTCGTTCTTGTGGTTAGTGGAGCGGTATGCATCTTTTGCAAGGTCAATGTGGAGGTGTTCAGTGTATTCCGTATTGTAATTATCTGTTGTACCATACATTCGAATCTTGTGAGCATAGTGAAGGGCGAAATGGAGTTTTGGCAGGTTGAAGGAGTTCCGAATGCTGAGGTCGACAAAAATTTCCTTGTTGTCGTGGAATAGATCAAGGGCCTCGTCCAGCAAAGTCAGTGTCTCAGAACTGTGACATGGATATTGAGCCAGATATAAAAAGTCTAGCAGACCACGAACAGCACGGAGGAGCCGGGCGGAAGACATGTTGTCAGGTAGCCTGATGTCAATGATGATCCCGAGTAAGAAATGGCAAATTTGGTTATGCTCCGTGCCACTCAAGCATGAAAGAGTTGTAATACCCTTCGTAAAAAGTCAAATGTGGTGATTTGGGGGAAGGCGTCGACATCGTGCATCAATCTCCGCACCACCACATGCGTCAGCGAGCCAACTGAGGAGATGTTTAACAAGTCCCTGGTAGAGTTGATGGAGAATATTGGGAGTTATGGATTCGAATATGTTAATGAACGGCAGTTCCTGCCAGAATGGTTGAACAATAGGCTTAATGCCAGCATCTGTACATGCATGGACGAAGGCTAATCCATCTTCATCAAGAGCATGGAGGGCATCGAGTACTGTGTTGAGATTTCGTGGTTGAAAATTTGCAGCACCCGCTGCAAGACCAAGCTCATCTGAGGGTACATCACAGCTCGGACATTGAGTAGTCTTGACCCCTGTGGCTAAAACTTGCTCTGGATAGTCTCCTACAAAGCACGCAAACAATGGATGACATCTATGCATAGCCCCATTACTACTTCGCATATTAATCCCATTGATACCTGCAGCTTCGAGTGGAGCAAGTACACATTGCACACAAGCATGATAGAGATTGGCGAGCATGCGGCGGCGAGAAGCTTTGTTAGTGACATGTTCAAGGTGGGTAGTTGGGAGGTATGCAAGAAGGACATGCGCCTGGTGTGACGGTTTCTGACAGATCTCTTTCGGAATGTTTCCAATAGTCATATATACAGGGTATGCGGTCTTGTTACAAAACAAGGTAACTTGAGTCTTGTCCGACGAAATGATGACGGGAATTATTGTCGCACCAGGATGCTCGTGGTCTAGTTGTTTCTACAAATACAGTATTAATACTATTGCGTGACAACCTTGCAAAGACACGAAACACCAACCTGACAATTCCACCACCATTTACCTGTATGCATCTCATGATATAGACGAACCGTCTCATCTTCATCGGCATAGTGGCACTCAGGTGCAAAGACAAGAAAATCGGCAAAATTCGGGTCACTGAAGAGAGCCTTGATGCACTCGATGATATCGCGATAATATACATCAAATGCTTCACCGGCAATGACAATTTGCTCTCGTTTGAATTTCGGACGGCCCGGAAGTTCATTATCAATGATCTTGTTCAGCTCGCATGAGTTCTTGAAGGAGAGACCAATTTTGTCACTAAGCTGGAGGTACTGCAATTAGACCGATCCTGGTGGTTGAGAGGCAGTACAACTTACACCCTCAATAGAGACAAGCTCTGAGAACGCAGTTGAACTGGGACCCCATAGCTTTGCCCATCGAGCCATCTCCCAATTGAGCTTCAAAGTAAATGGGGCATAGAGATTATCTGCCTCTGAGCTATTGAGTTGTGCATGATAAGTTGCGTTGCTCGACTGTTTGGTTGAATTGATGGGCTGTCCAGCTCGTTGATCGGGGTAATGAACAACAGTAGGTACTTGTTCATGATCATAAAGTTGCTGTTGTACTCTGCGCTGGGCATCTGGCCCTTCCGTGTCTAAGGTAGGTGGGTCTAGGATGTCATCGCGTTCGTCACGTTCATCATCTTCATCATGATCGTGGGATGCGGAGCCAGGCAATCGCACTACAGGAGGTTCCCATTCGTCGTGGCCATCACAACCACCTTCATGATCTGATTCCTCTTCGTCTGCAGGTACATCTCCCATGTCCCTCTCATCATCGAACTCCGCCGGCCACTCAAGTTCGTCCTCAGTGTACATCCCAAAAAAATCACCTTCAAAGTGCACTGGCTGATTTGCGTCTGGGGCAGGTGGACTTGCACAAAGTCGCCGTGAAGCAAGGTAGATAGCTGAACATGCAGGATTGGTGGCTTTTGCAAGGTGCTGGTTATACCCGGTTATTGACATGAGCTTTTTATTGCAGCCGGTGCAGGTTGTTTCAGGCATGTTCTAGGTAGATTGAATGAGTTGGATTGAATACGAAATGTCTAAAATTCACTTACATCTTGACGGTTGACAGTACGAGTCAGAAGGATAGGTGATGTATATGAGGCGAGGTCGGAGATGCTATTCTATCAGCATTCACTGATCCGCGCGAAACTGAAACCCCCCCCCCAACTGGCGAAACTAGTATTAAGCCTTCAACTCTCAGCCACGACGTGTGGTTTAACATGTAACTGTGCATCACGAACCCACAAAGTAATAGCTCCCATTTGTGTAGCGCAAGGTATTACTTTGTGTGCCCGTGCACATCTTTAAGTCGAACGTAGTCATAGTAAGCCGCTGAGGCCCAGTGCTCTTATGGCTTCCAAATCATGATGGAGAATATTCACTCAGAGACCTACTCACTCCTCACCGACACTTACATCAAGGACCCCCAGTAATGCTTGATCTTCCTTACTTTGTCTCGCATGTCCTTGCATTCTTTGCCGCATCTGATGGGATTGTTAATGAAAACCTCGTCAAACATTTCTCCAATGAGGTCCAGGCCACTGAGGCCTGGTGCTCTTACAGCTTCCAAATCATGATGGAGAATATTCACTCGGAGACCTACTCACTCCTCATCAACACTTACATCAAGGACCCCCAGCAACACAAATACCTGTTTGACGCCATGGAGACTATTCCATGTGTCAAGCGCAAAGCTGACTGGGCAATCCAGTGGATCTCTGATCAATGTGCCACCTTCGCTGAGCGCTTGGTTGCCTTTGCTGCCATTGAAGGCATCTTCTTCTCCGATTCCTTCGTGTCCATCTTCTGGCTCAAGAAGCACTTGGAGACCTACTCACTCCTCATTGACACTTACATCAAGGACCCCCCAGTGCACCCTGACACTGTCAAGTGTATCATTACTCAGGCTGTTACCATCGAGCAGGAGTTCCTGACGGGTCCGTCATTTCAATCACCTTACCCTTCTTACTGGACTGTCTTTCCAGATGCTCTCCCTGTTGGCCTCATTGGTATGAACACCAAGCTCATGTGCCAGTACATCGAGTTCGTTGCAGATCGTTTGCTGGGCCGTGATGAGGGTATGCACACTGACTTTGCATGCGTGCTCTTTAGCCACCTCAAACATCATCCACACCCTGACACTGTCAAGTGTATCATTACTCAGGCTGTTACCATCTGAGCGAACCGCCCACGCAAATAGGAGACTGCCAAGCGCACGACGATAGCGAGTGCTCAAGCAAATCAGACAGCGTGTGGAGCTCATGTGGAGCACAGACAGGAGAGTCACGTGAATTAGTTCCGCGGGATCAAACATTTCGTCCTTACATATATTAGATAGATATTAGATGTATATCCATGGGTTTACCTGCGCTAATGCCTAGATGACAAGCCTGGTCGATAAGTTCACACAGAAGCATCTCCACGAGGCTCTTTGCAAGCAAAGCTGTCCCAGCAAACAAGATTGTATTTCTATTCGGGTTCATTCTGGATGCTGTTGAGAGCAGAATTAGTAGTATCAGGTGGGTTGGTTACATGTCGGCTCTGTGCAACGGAGCTTGCAAAAAAATGTTGTCATACCTCGGCGTCAGAAGGTTCATTTCGGTAGATGGTGCAGGTACAGAGTAAGACCATTACCAGTGCTGGTGGGCAAATGAATGGACGCGCACTAAGACTACTCGGTGAGGCTGTGTTAAGTTAAAGTTTGTGACCATAGACTCACTGAATAGCAAACTAAGCCTGACAGGGAAAGGGTCAACCCTGGCGCTATATTATGATACATAAACGCTGCTTTAAATTGCGGGTCTGAGTTTATTCTAACTTACACTTAAAAAATTCACTCACCTTCCAAGTCCAAAGTCATTTGTTGCAGTCTTGCAGAGCGGAAAGACAACTACACATTCATTTTATCTTTTTTTCACCCCTTTTTACCTGAAAATTAGACTGCCAGGAGTTCAATGGAGTCAAATTCATGCTGTAAGTGTTTTTTCATACCAACAAGGTTGAAAAGACTCACTTGGTGCAAGCACGCCGAAAAGCCAAGGACCAAGCCCTAGAAAACCCAGGTAAGTACTATACATCCTACATTACTAGTAGACGTTTCGGGGTACTACTCACACCTCAGTGTGGCAATCCCTCCGAGGCGACAAACAGTCACGCAAGCGTGGACTTTCGGCCACAGGTGAAGTTGGACCTGCCTCAAAACAGGCGAAGTCGGGCAAAAGCAAGTCACGATGACTATTTTGCAGTACCAATTACTTACATGTCCAGGTCATGCTGGAATGAAAGTAGCAGTACCACCTAGTACCAAAAACAAAAGAGGTCACAAAAGCGCCAGTAAGTCTCAACTCCCACAAACATATTACAACCTTGCTCACAGATAAATCAGAATGATGGATATCTTCTCCAGCTTCGGATTCACAGGTGGAAGCTATGCAACCTTTGCGGTCCAAGAGAGGTCAGCATCACATGTTGCCACGTGACACTTACTAACATGCAGATTGTAGTGCGCAGGCTAGCTGTCAACTCAGAATCAGAACCTGAGTCAGATACTAGCAAGCACAGTGTGGAGTCCAATGCATCTGCAAGTGAGATGGAGCCAGTGGAGAGCGTCGCTAAGGCTTTATTTGGAGAAGTGAGACTACTACTTTACATTTGACTTGGATTACACCTGATCATATTCACTTAACCTTCATATTAGGTTCCCACAGTTGCTGATTCAGACCACCAGAAAAGGCCTCATGAGAGACAACTGGCTGCAGAGGCTCGGAGCTCGTCAAAGACTCCTCCTCCACCCATTTGGGGCTCACAGTATAGGCCTTTGAATGCAAGGGGGGAAAAGCTTGCAGCGGAGGTAAGTATTTTTTGCTATGTACTCTGAGCTGTGACTAATAGTAATACTTGGCTTGCTCAACAGATCCCCATGTGGGACCCAATCATGACGAGCTCATCATTTGAGTCGCATGTTCCCACCACACAGACTAACAAGAACCACAGGTCCAAATCTACAGTACTCGAAGATGAGCTTGAAGACAACCATAGTCTCAAATCTGAGCTGTACAGTGCCGATGAATCTCCGAGTCAGGCTGAGCTCCCCAGCATCCAATCCAAGGAAGTGTCTCTTCAAGTTGACCCTACAGCGTCTCTTGTTTACATGAAGACTGGGTCAGTATGACTCACCGACCAGAACACCGAACTTCGTAATGTGATGCAGCGTGGTATTCTCGAGGTCAAGGCATACATTGCCTTTGAGCATGGATACCCTGAAATTGCGGCAAGGAATGTATATGCACAGGAAATACTGCTGAAGGCCGCACGGTACCACAATACAGTGCCGATTGAGAAATGGATGCAGATTGATGATGGCTATGTGTCAGCCCTCACAAATCTAGTCAGTGTTGTATCTTTACTGCGAATTGATGTTGATGTCAGCCATAGATCGATGCTCGTGCTAGTCTATTTTGCAGCGAGATCAAGGATGTGGCTAGCAAGAATGTTTTAGGTTACTTCCAGCTCAGTGGTGCTGCCAGTGACGCAATCCTTGATCGGCTTCTTGCCAATCATTCATACATTTTTCCACAAACATTTTATGTTAGTTTTTTTTTGCACAAAGTTGACATTGTGCTGACAACATCATGCTGTTTAAGGTGCAGGGTCTTCCATCGCTGAACCGACAGAAGCCATATCAAATGCAGCCTGTGTTCCTTGTTTTATACGAGGTATTCTTCAAACAATTGAGGTCCATCGGTGCACAATTTGGACAGCGCTTCCTCGATATTGCAAAGAACAAGAGTGGTCGCCCACAGATCCCTATCCCCATGATGGCTATGGTCTGCACCGCTGTAAGTCCCGCTATGTTTGTACTCATTCATTCATTAACTTTCTTTGTCACTAACTAGATTCGTGCCATCCTTCTCGCGAAGAAGAACAGGTCGAGTGATGATTTTAAGTTCACCGGTAACCAGTTTTTCGATATCTATACTCACCACGTGTCATTGTTGGAGAGGATTCAGACGACGGCACCCGTCAAGTTCCACAAAATGATGGCTGATATATACGAGGAAGTCAAGTAAGTTTGTGCCTGAGTTGGTGGCATATCACTGATTTAGCATTATTTACAGTCGCTTCCGTCACAGCATTACTGGAGTCTATGATCAAGATGATCAAAGCCTCTCATTTTTGGACTTGGAGGGCATGGAGGACGAGTAGAGTGTTCCGACACGGAAACATCTGATTTTCAAAGCCATCGTCTAGTAACCGTATTCACGTATATCTAACCACCGCTCGCTCATTTCGTCGCACCTATTTCACCGATATGTTATTGCATTGATACCCCATTTTAATAATGAATAATTTGTTCCTGTACTCTCTAAGGGTGAAAAGTCTGTCTAATGTCGTCTAGTGCAATCTAAGGGTACCGCAAAAGGCTTCACTAGTTTGTCCTAGCTCGCCTAGACTGTCCTAATTTTTCTGAAATAGCAAAAGGCTTTCGCTAATTTTCATAAAATAAATTGAGGCCAAGCATTCTGGCTAGCCTTCTAATCTGTCAAATTAGAGTAACTTAGACAAACTAACTCTAATTGTATCTATTTTGTTCTAGTTAACAGGGGAGGGTTTTCCTGATGAACTGAGTTGTTAGTATACTTGTTCATTAGGCACTTAGCTCATTGCACGAGCCTTTTCAAAGAGACTGAGATTATACTTGTTCATTAGAACGTCCCCGAAGGCCCGCGATATAATTACTCACCACATGTACTGCAGCATGTCGTCCATCACATGTTCGGATGTACGCAACACACAACAGCCAAATCGTCGAGACACGATGGTGCGATGGTGGAGATGTGCCAGCAATTGCAACATGTCTTTGATCGTGTACCATGAAAAGAACAATGAGAAGTACCAGGATCTGATCGTCTGAGAGATGGGTATTACATCGCAGTAAGGGCATTAATATTCTTGA